>NC_133389.1:55575430-55878460 GCF_047511655.1 Castor canadensis
TGGGTGTGTGTGTATTTTTTTCATCCATTCATCTGATGGCACCTCAGCCTATTCCACACTTTAGTTATTATGAACAGAGCTTCAATAAACATGGTAATGCTTACATAATCTACTCACATCCCTTTAGATATGTGCCTAAGAGTGATTTATGGGGTTATAAAGTAGATTGACTCTTAATTTTTTAATGGAACCTCCATGCTGATTTGCATAGTGGTTGCTCAGTCTACATTCCATCAACAGTCTATGAGGGCTTCCTGCATCCTCACCAGCATTTATTGTTGTTTATTTTCATGATGATTACCAATTTGGGTGAGATGGAATCTTAGTATAGTTTTGATTTACATTTGCTCTATAACTAAGAATGTTGAACCTTTCTTCATGTGTTTATTAGTCATTTGCATTTCTTCTTCTGAAAACTCTCTGTGCAATTCATTTGCCATTTATTTGAATAATAGCTCTTTTGGCCTTTAGTTTTGTGAGCTCTTTGTATATTCTAGATGTTAAACCTTTATCTGTTGAATAGCTGGTGAGGATTTTTTTTTTCCCATTCTGTGGGTTGTCTCTAAATTCTGGTAATTGTTTCTTTTGATAGGCAGAAACTTTTTAATTTGGTGCAGTCCCACTTGTCGATTCTTGTCTTATTTCTTGAGCAATTAGTGTCCTATTCAGAAAGTAATTACCTAAGCCTATATCTTCCAGAGTTTTGCGTATTTTTTCTTCTGCACTGGTTTCAAAGTTTAAGGTCTTACTATGCTAAGATCTTTGATCCATTTGGAGTCAGTTTTTATAATAGGGTAAGAAAGAAGGATTAGGGTTCGGTCTTCTGCATTAGGTAACCAGTTTTCCCACCACCATTCGTTGAAGAGGCTGTCTTTTCTCAAGTGTGTTTTTGGCTCCTTTGTCAAAGATCAGATGGCTGCAGTTGTGTGGTTTTATTTCTGAGTCTTCTATTCTGTTCCATTGGTCATTGTGTCTGTTTTTGTGCCTTACTGTTTTGTTACTCTGTAGTACAACTTGAAGTCTGGTTTTGGAGTACCTCCAGTGTTACTCTTTTTCTCAGGATTACTTTTGCTATTCATAGTCTTTTATTTTTCCATATGAATTTTAGGATTTTTCCAGGGGCTTGAAAGAGAAGAAGACAAATGTAAGAGAGTTTTTTGGGGTGACAGAACTATTGTCTATCTTGATTTTATGGTTACATGATTTTGTACCTGTGTTCAAGCTGATATAACTACCCCAAATTTTGAAAGTCATTTTAATGTATGATAATTTTATAGATTGATATATTTTTATAAGAAACATAATTCAATACCACTGCACACCTATTAGAATTGCACACCTATTTACATAGCTAGTTAACAAGGCTAATCATACTAAGTGTTGATGAGGATGTGGAGGACTTGCAATTCTCACACACTGTTTATGAGGATGTAGAGTGTGGGTACAGTGATTTTGGAAAACACTGTGTCAGTTTCCTAGGCAATGCTATCTCAATTCTAGGTAGTTACCCAAGAGTGGAGAAAGCATATATCCATAAAAAAATCTGAAAGCAAATGTTCTTAGTACCATTGTCTGTAGTCACTAAAAACTGCACACAACATAAATTCACCCATTTGTTTGTCCATCAGGCCAACACACAAATAAATCTTCCTATAGTCATTCAAGGAAACACTATTCAGCAATAAAGAGGAATGAACTGTGATATACGCAATGATCTGGAAGAATGTTAATCATGTTGAGTGAAAGATGTCACACACAAGAGCATAATCTGCATAATTATAATTATATAAAATTCAAGGAAATGTAAATGAAATGGAAGAAATCCAATAAGAAAGCAATGATCACCTGTGAATAAGTCATTGCTATCCAATAGGCTGTAGGGGAGGAAAAGCAAGTTTCCCTTTACCCTTCTGGGACTTTTGTAAGAAACAAATTAGCAAGAGAAAACAAACAAGTTTATTTGCACATGTATTTCTCAGGGAATGAGTAACTCTCAGAGAAATGGTTTAGAATTATTTTGCTTATGTAGCATCTACAACAAAGAATACTTTTTGAGAAGCAGCAAGATAAAGGAGAGGACCTTAAGTCTTCAAAGACAGCAAATTCTGGGGAGACAAATCTATGGGGATCCAATGGGGTAGACACAGGCTAGCTGATCAGGTTTGCTTTGTAGAATCCTTGGCTGTTGTCTCTAGGTAGTGTCTAACTGGTCTGAAGTCTGTGTTCACTTATTAACTTGTTATTCCCAGTAGATAGGAGACTAGGAACACCTTTGGAAATGAATGCACTGTTTTTAGACAAATGGAGGAGGGCAGAGAACTTTCCTTGCATCTGTTTCTTCTCAAGGTGTTTCAGCTCAAAATCACCCTTACATCAAAGTGACATACTTTGGAATGGCATGGCATATTCTTCTACCCTTCAACTTCTTAAGCAAAAGATATCTGTGTTCCTCTGACATCACTTCTATTATAGTTGACTTAAACCATATCCTCACATCTTTTATCTTCTTCTTCCACAATGATTTATACATAAAGCTTACTGTGAAAGATGTTATTTCTCTTTTCTGTGTAAAACTAATTAAAATAATATTTGCTTGCTGGTAGCCTTACAATTCTATTCTTCCTGGAAAAGTTATTATTATAAGGCAATGTTGGCCACTGGCTCTACTCATGATATCCTGTGGATAAATCACATAAAGTTTATGTAAAGTTACAAACTAATATTGCTTTCCTATAGACTGTGTCTCCATGAAAGCATGTCACACTGTTTGATCATAATGTAAAATTTTGGCAATCTAGCCTTGGGAGTATTTTTTCTCAGTAAGTCAAACATGAATTTTTATTATCATGAATAAATCATTGGGTAGATATAATTTTGAAACAAATGAGTCTTTTCATATATGCAAATAGAAAAACAGAGTATGATACTTTGATTGATTCTTATTTGTAAGAATAGCTAACAGAAGACAGGAGATTTCTGTGTAGCAATTCAGCTATTTTTCACTTATTATGACAGAGTACTTTTTGACTCTCAGCATTGCTAGAAATAAGATTTAAGGAGTCAGTCAGCAAGGCAAAAAGTTTTACTTCTGCAGAAGGGTGTACCACTGACATAGGTCTGACAAGCATGCACACTGAGCAAGAAGTCCACTCAAGTTTTTATCCCTGACACAACACTGCCCCCTTCTCCTATTGGTAGGAGTCAGGGTTCACAGTCTTTCTCAACTGACTATAGATGAGGTAAAGGGTAAGGTTAACATTTAACATTCTGGGAAGCCACGAGTCAGGCAAGCATAACTGGCTGCTGCTTTAAAGTGGATTTACCTAGGTTAAGTATACAGTTCTGTTTCATTGAAGGAAAAGACAAGAAATCCCCTGTAGCAGGAAGAATATTCTGACATCTATCTGTATTTTTTTATATAAATGCTTACAATGAAAAAAGCAACAGGGAAAAATTCCTTCCATTGTGGTAGAAAGAAACAGTAGGAAGTTCTTAGATTATGCACAGGCTGTTCCTAAGTACAAAAGTAAAGAATTCTCAAGTGAAAGTGATTAGATTTTTTGTGGCTTTATGTTTTGCTTTGTTTTGTTTATTTTAGCCCAAAATTTTGTCTTTCATTTCTTTCTTGTTCTTATTAGTCTTCTTGCTCACTTACACAATTACTTTCTTTTACTCAAAACAGTCATCAAGAACAAGAAAGCCTGAGAAACTATCAAAGGCACAAGGGCCTAAGAAACAAGATGTAATGTAATGCAGCACCGTGGGTGGGATCCTGAAATAGAAAAAGGGTATTGGATAAAAATTAAGGACATCTGGGCTGGCAATGTAGCCCAGGGGTAGAGGACTTACCTAGCATGCATGAGGCCCTGAGTTCAATCTCTCACACTGCAGAAAACAAAACCAAAAAAACAAGAACATCTGAATAAATAAAGGACTTTAGTTAATAGTAATGCATCAATAGCAGTTCAATAATTGTGACAAGTGTCCTCTTACTAATGTGTGCTAGTTACTTTTTCATCACTGTGACATAATTATCTGTGGAAAACAACTTAAAGGAAGAAAGATTTCTTTTGGCTCACAGTTTCAGAGGTTTCAGTCCATTGTCCCCTGGCTGTGTTTTTCCTGGGCCTGGTAAGGCAGAGCACCATGGCAGAGAGCATGTGGAGGAGCAAAGCAGCTCACCTCATGGCAGCCAGAAAGCAGAGAAAGAAAGAGACCACAGACAGAATACACCCCTCAAAGGCATACCCCGGTGACCTACTTCCTCCAACTTGGCCGCACCTCTGAATAGATCATTAAGCTAGGTACTCATCCATGAATTAACCCACTGGTGAAGTTAGAGTCCTCATGATCCACTCATCTCTCAATGACTACACCTTTGAAAATGGCCTTCTGGGGACCACTCAAGAGATTACGGCAGTATTTCAGATCTCAGCAGCATATCAGATCCAACCATAGCATAACATAAACTATAAATAAAGTAGAAATCAGCTATGGAGTGAATGAGAAGTACATGTACTGTCTTCCCAGATTTTCTATAAGTCTAAAAATATTCTAAAATTAACATTATTTTAATATTACTTTTTTACCTAAAAGTGCATACAAAATAGTTTCTGAAAACGTCTTCTTATTTATAAAGTATACTCAAATGTTACTAAAATATCTTATATCCATTCGTGCAAAACTTGCATATTTTCCACTAGTCCTTTGTTAATTCAATTTTTGCCACCTCTCTCTTAATTCCCACCTATATAATAACTTTAAAAAATAATCTTTCAGTTGGTTTCCCAATATCTTACTATAATATCTATAAGAACATGTAGTATACTCACCTCTTTCTCTTATAAAGAAAGGTATATGTTTCTACTTAGTCCCTTTCTCTCTATTTCCCTGTTTAGAGATAAATAGATACATAGATACATAGGTAGGTACATAAATAGCATACATGTAGACTTAAGAAAAATTTACTTTGATACTATCATCACCTTCTATCTGCTATCCTTTTTCTCCTTTACATAACCCTTACTAGCTATTTTACTTTTTATTATTCTCACTTCTAACTCACTCCTTGTTTTTTTTTTATTCCCACCTCCAATAGCACCACTGAAAAGTCTGAGAGATCACCAGTGATCCCTGCTACTAAGTGAAATGCATGTCCCCCAGTCCATGCCCTCTGAGTACATTGGCAGAGTTGAACACTCCTTTTTCCTTAGAACATATCTTTCTTTGATATTTCTAATATTTATTTCTTCTGATTTTATTTGCCTATATAGTAGTTATTCCTTCTTGGATACTTTCTTATACTGTCTTCTCTTATGAACCTCAAATTTGGGATTGGGACTCTTTAAGGCTTAACCTAAGGCTGCTTTTTCTTTCTCAGTATATATTCTTTCTTGAAGTAGCTCCTATACTTCCATTCTTGTAGAATATTTGACTTTAAGCCTATTTTCATACTTTCCCCACCCTGACCAGGCTCAGGGAGTAGATTGTGGGCTGGCCCAGTGTTCAGAGGGCCTGTGCGTGGTTTGGTGCTTTGCATTCACTGTCTTGAAATTCTCAATGATTTTTAAACAAGGAACCTGCACTTTCATTTTGTACTTGAACCTCAGAAATATGTAGTTGGCCCAGTCTTCAGATGGAAATTTTTACAGGTAAATCAGACTCAAAATCTGAAAAAAATTCATGATCTTCCCCAAATCTGCTTCTCCATTATTGCATATTGTTGACACAGAATCATTGATCTAACACATCTATCCTTGCTTATATCTCATAATCTCTGATCAACACTCCCTAAAGAGCTGCTTCAATTAAATATCCCAATAAATAAACACTTCTAAAACCTAAATAAAATGGGGATTGCTATTACTAAAAGTAGGGTGCACTCTGGGAATGCAACTTATTTTAAATGCAGCTTCAGTTGTTTCTAATAAAAATTTAGGATGATTTCAATAGAAACAAAGTTATAAAATAGTATGAAACTGCTGTAAGTAAAGAATGTGACACTCTTAGTAGCTCCTTGGAGAAGCCTGCATTTTCCAGATCATATTGGTGGTGGCAAATTTACTAAAATGTCTTATGTTCTTTTAGTAGTATTATGGGTCTTTAGGTCTTGACCATGTTATGCTAAAAATTTTAATATATTAATGTAAATCAAATAAATATATAATCACATATATATACACATCTGTGTGTATATGTACACTTGCACTATATACAAACATAAATCTATAATATCAAGGATGCTAGAAAAGTATAAAATAATTTTATGCTTTTTTCCTCTGTAAAAATAATCTATGTATTCAATTTAATAATTCTCTCTTAGATCAGGGGTACTTCTTAATTTCCCAAATAACAAACAAACAGAAAAATCATATAACTAGATATAATCACTCTCCATTGTTTCAGTCATAATAGATAGAACATGCTTATCTTTTCCTTGGAAAGCAGAGATGAAATTTAACCATTGGCAAGACTATCTTTATCCTAGAAAGAATTAGTTGATCAGTTAAATAGACTTTGGGAATAGTATTTAGACAAACAAGCTCAAGAAAATTTATATGCTTACTCTGGTTTACTCTTGGTCATCCATGCCTTGGATAGTTCTAGTCATTTCCCCTGTGGAGTCAAAGTCAGACACCTGTTGGCACATTGGTGCTAGATTAGTATTAATTACTTATTCAAATTAGAGACTTCAAAGTATTCTAAAGTAATGTTTCAATTAAAATTCCTTCTTCTTTGTATCTTCCATTGATTTTTGGTTTTCAGGGAAATCCAGAAAACAACTCTGAATGAACTACATACAAGTGTGTTTAATATTTAGACACCTGCTTCATAGTCATGGAGAACAGTAGCAGCAATGTTTGAGAATTTAAAATGATTGAAAGAGAAAACATTTTAACATGTGTGTGTGTTTAATAAAAGTATTTGTGACCAAGTGGAATTTCAGTTGGCTTGTATGCTTTTGGTCTTGAAAATCATATGACTGGGTTGTCTTTTATGACTTGCAATTTTTAAATATTACTCAAATATTGCTTTTAAAATTGTACCTTTTCTTTATAGTGTTACTGGGGTTTGAACTCTAGGGCCTCATACTTGCTAGTACTTAAGCCACACCCCAGCCCTTTAATTGTGTCTTGAATTTTGTAATTTAAATCTAATATGGTTATTTTGGATATACTCCTCTGCAAACTCAAGATGCAAATATTTAATTGTTTAAGAGCATGGGGTGGGGCTGGAATTAGAATTTATGGCTTTATGCTTGCTAAACACATGTAATACCACTGAGCTATGCTCCCATCCCCTCAAAAGTTTCCTTCACCTACCCCCTTACCTAGAGTTCTCCTTAGAAAATTGCACATCTTGACTCTTTAAGAAGCCGGGGAACTCACACTGTCAGTGAGTTCAGTGTCCCATGTTCCAGTTGAGAACACAGGTCAGCACTCAGCTACAGTTGTTGCCCAGTGGTTCCTGCCCTCTCACAAATAATGCAGTCCTTCCCTAAGACTAGAATTTGTTAGTCCAAATCTTGACACAAACTATGTGTGTCTGCAATGCAAAAGCACATTCTGTGGGTGCTAACTTTGGCCCCAGAGACTCCATGTTTGGGCTCTAGTTCTCATGGCTACCATCTTGCAGGGCACTCCTAGCAGTTCACCACCAAGGGCTTGTTTCAGATGTTTCCATTTTAGAACAGGGGTCAAAAATATTTTCCTTTTAAATCCTCAAATATTAAAGATTTGACTGCTTCTTTCACTTGAAAGATGAGGCTTTCAAATAACTCTCTGAGAGAAAATGGCCCCAATGCTCTAGAAAAGGTTGTATTAATCACTCAGGTGAATTCTAACATGATTTCTTTTTATCATATCTCTTTCTGGTAAAGTGAAAAAGGTCAGGGCATCATACATTATGAAGAAATTATTATAACTTGCGTTGACTGGAGGTCTACTAATTCATTTTTTACTACGAAATAACCATAGCAAAATTAGTTCAAAGGAGCCAGTGATCATTAAAGTGACATTAAATATGTGTGTTTAACTACAACAAAAATGTAGTTAAAATGCATAAAAAGCAGATGCCTGTTACTTGATTTATGGTGTTGGAGTGTGTATTTATCACTCTATATTTTCCATCCTGTATGTTGATCTACTCTATATTCACTTTAAGTTTACATATTGAATGAATCTGAGACTTAATGTGATGGGATGTATTTAAAATACATGTTCCCCAAGCTAGAGCTATTAAAAACCCAAGTGTGACAGGCATTTGAGAAATAGTAAAATAATTCTTGTTTGAGAGTTTAAGTATTAGAGACATAGCAGAGAACTAAACAGTTAGAAACCTATGACTGTGGGGCTTATATACTAGTGATGGTATAAATCCCTACTAGCTTTGCGGGTAAAATTTGAGACTTGATTTCTTACTTAGGCTTTAGAACGTCATTTATAGAGGATGAACAGTACCATTCAAAAACAATCATCCATCTCCAACTATTTCATTAGTCATTTTGATGTGGCTCAGCATCTGACAGGGGAAAATAGCTTCATCTTCTTCCAAGAAACACTAAGGGGACTGAAATATGGAAATGCCACCAGGTATGCGACAGAATGTGTCAAATATGCAGTGAATACTGCTTGTCCATTTTGAAACATTCTCATCAAGGAATTGATGAAATCTCTTATAAATGTCAACATCTAGAAGCAAGTGGCTTTATACTTAGCCATTTCCTAAAAATATTTGGTAGATTAAAAACACTGATGACTGAACGAGGTGAAAGGGTTCATGGTATTCAAAAGTGCATATTTCAGTGCAAACAACTCATAGTAGTTTTCTTGGTCCATTGAGAACTGGTAACATAGTACTTTAAGTAAATTTGACTAGCTCCATCAAAATTCCTTATACTGTTTGTTAGAGAGTCTGTCTTCAGCTTTTGGACTAAATATAAATGCAGAATAAGGAATTTATTCTAACAAGTTCTCAAACACATTTTGCTAGAGCTGTGATTCTTATAACAACATTAAGATCCAAGAAAATGAAACTCAAGTCTGTGGACTTTCAATATTATTTGTTTCCAGAATGATGGCTATTTATATTTGAGAGATCTGCACTGGAGACAAATCAACATATTCACATAATCTTCCAGAAGGATAACTGAGGTCAAATTTATGGGGCTTTATAAATTACTGTTAGAAAAATTATTTGGAACTTGAAAATAGAAAAAACATTTAAATTTAAAAGACAACATTGTCTCAGTGTCAGGGCTATATCTGTGATTTAACTTTATAGTGACAGGGCTCTTTTATAAGTACAGTGGAGCAAAAAAATGAAAAAAGTAAGAGATCAAATTGTAGTATATTATAACCAGTTTTACATCAAACTCGTCTTTCTTAACATTCCTTTATTAATCTATAAATCCGTAGTTACTCAAATGGTCTTTAGGCTGGTTTTATCATCTCACTGGGTCATTAATGTAATGAATACAACACAACCTTTGACATATATTCATTTTGTATTTGTTTGAAAATCCAGTTGGACAAAGTGTTCGGGAAAGAAGTAAATGATCCTTTAGAATAATGGAGAAGGAAGAAAAGTAAGTGAATGAAAACTGTGTTTGGCCACTCATTAGTCACAAGAAATGCTGATCAGATTCACTAGGTTTTCTTAGCTAAATGAACTGAAGTTAGAGAATCTTGAAGGTGAGTTACAAATATTACTAGGATGAAACATGAGGAAATAGAGAGGAATAAAGAAAACACTAAGAAGTGTAGCTTTCCTAGTAAATGGCTTTCTGCTTAGTGGAACTTTAAATTCATTACATCATCTTGTCACAGCTAGCAAGGATGATTTTATTCTCACTGTACAGGTAGGTGAACATTAGGGAAGTAAGTCTCCATGATGGAGACCCAAGTCCATTTCTGCTCTTCTCCTTTCCCCCTGGGTTTTCCTAGCAGCTAAATTCATGCTAAAATTTACAGTGCCTCTAACCTTGCAGACTGGTGGCTACAGTTTGGATCACAGACACAATAGGAAAAGGAAGGTGAAGTCTATGAATTTTAATTGTCATGATAACAGATTTGCCTCAAACATTTTGGTGATAATTAGTTTTTTTTTCTTTCATTCATATGTGCACACAATGTTTGGGTCATTTCTCCCCGCTTATCCCCACCCACTTACCCCGCCCCCTCCCTCTCCCCTCCTACCCCCTTGCTATCAGGTACAAACTATTTTGCCCTTATCTCTAATTTTGTTGAAGAGAGAGTCTAAACAGTAACAGGAAGAACCAAGGGTTTTTGCTAGTTGAGATAAGGATGGCTATTCAGGGAGTTGACTCTCATTGCTTTCCTGTACATGTGTGTTACCTTCTAAATTAATTCTTCTCGAACTAACCTTTTCTCTAGTTCCTGGTCCCCTTCTCCTGATAATTAGTTCTTAATTACTCAAAATTAACTGATTTATGGTAGGAGAAATATTAAAATCAGATGACTAACACTTAATGCAAGAAACAGTCATCTCTGACTATTTCACGGACTGACGCAATATTTTATATGCATAGTCACTGGATGGATTTCCATGACTTGCTACTTTGCTTATCTTAAAGTATTACAAAGTTGATTGCCAGTTATTCTTTCCTATAGTAACAGGTAAGAGTTACTGAATTTTGCCCCAGAACAAGGACTCTATGGAATATTTACATGGTTTATCTTATTTAATGCTCACAAAAGATTTAAGAGTTAAGCAATGGTCTATTCCTACCTTATTTAGTGTACAAAGAAGTCTCAGAAGCTAAGAAATCTACCTTAAATCCTGTAGATAAAATTGTATTGAGGACAAATTATTGATTCTCTAAGCCATTAGGATGATATCATCTCACTTAAAAAAGTGTCATTTACAAAACAAATACCTTAAAATCATTATTCCATGAGGACAATGAGGACATGATGAAAATAGTTCAGGGAAACAGTGTATGCTTAAAAGGTTGTTTTGCTGCAAATTTTTGATTCCAGACTACAAAAGCTAGCTCTAATCTAAGAGTGGTAGAAACGTCTAGTTGTTTAATTTATGAGATTTTTTATAGTAAATTAAATTTTGTATATGAATATGCGTGTAACTTATAAACAGCATAGAAGTACTGGTCAGTAGCAATGTTTAGCTCCTCAGCAAGATTGGGCCATTTTTACAGTTCCCAATATGTATCCATGGCAACAGGTTCTACAATGCATTTCTTTGTTATAAACTCTCTGGAGAAATTTCATTTATCCAGGTTAAAAAATAGTCTTCCTTTTATGTAAACAATAAATAGACATGGTCTTAAATGGATATGAAAACCATTCAATAGTTAAGGTTTGTTTTGGTTTGCTTTATATTTTGAACAGATATGTTTACATTTTTAAAGAATTTTTCAATATTATTCTTTCCCTTTACATTAAAAATTACCTCCTTCAATCTAAATTTTGTTTAGCTAAGTTCAGGTATGTATCATTGTATTTGGATCTTTTAAAATATTAATGTACATTCAGTTTCTGATGTCAGCTTTTTTCCACTGGTTTCTTGTGTAGATTAAAAGTACACCACAAAATATATATTTTAAAGTGTTACTGCCAATTAGCCTTAGTACTCAGACCTCAAATTAGAACATTTTTCAACTCTAATAGTTTTGTTCTAACAATCACACTTCCAAACAACATTATTTAGTTACCAAAAAATGTCATACATCCTGATGCCAGTAACACATACTGGTTTCTCCTTTCTGCCTGGAAGATGTCATCCACTCATAAGCAAATTGGACCACATAAGGACATTGGAGCCCTGGATTAGTCTGGGTTCCTCTCCCACACCTTGTCAGAGAAAAATCTCATCAGAAACTTTCTTCTTGAGAACCTTATGATGTCAAGGACCCACTTGCAACACCTCCAGAAATTCTCGTGTTGTGCTAATTGTCTGAATCATGTATCTCTAACCATTATTTTTCCTTCTAACGATTTGGGGTAAGGAGGAGGTTTTGGTATATTTGGAGATAGAAGTAGAAAAGCGTGTCTTTATGCAATTAATTTTTCTATGCCAGGACAAAATAGCATTTTAAAATTGTAGAAATTGTTAAATACTTGCTTCTTGATTTATATATATTGTAGTTTCTTGTGCTAGGAAATTACTTCATATCACTTTGACTATGGCTTTTTAAATGGTAATTTCAGAGAAAAGAATGAAGAAATTGACAGAGGGAGAGAAAAGCAGCCTAGTAACTGGGAACCATAATGAGACTTTTTCTGTGTTTGCCCTGTGCCAAACTCATCCCAAATCAGGGAAAGAGGAAAGTTTCTACAGTTTGTAGAGGCAGGAATGCCATGAAAAATAGTAGCCATAGGTCAGTTTCTCTGGTTACCTTGTGATCATCAACAGTGGAAGGCCATCAGAGAATATGGGAACCAGATTAAATTAAATTTCAGCAGCCCTTTAAGGAGGCCATTACTTAAGAGAAAGTTCTCAATAGGGCAGAGTCCTTCTTCTTTCCTATCTATATGCTTTTTTTGTTTCTATCAATTTGCAAGGATTCCTTTTCCCTTTGACAAGTGCTATGGACATACTGATTTTAAGTATAGATTAATGGATGTGATAATTATGAATTAGAAAATATTTGTATCAGCTAATGAACTATAGGCTAATTAAAAATCTTGCACAAAATTGGCATCTGAAATAAAGCCTAAAGTGGTAATTGTCTTCAATAGAAAATAAAAATCATCTATCAAAACACAAAGGTACAAGGTCCAGAGGAGAAAGGCAGGGACAACCCTCAGAGAGATGGGATAGCACTCCCCCTTCCTAGGTGAGGTATAACAAATGAGACTGAGTCCCAGTTCTAGGTCACAGTTTTCCTGTAAAACTTCCAGACCTTCCAGCAAGAGCCCTAAGGATCAGAGCAGGGCAGCCACCACGATGCTAATTATCAGCCCATTCTATGCATTTTATGTAATTCCAAGTGTTCAGCATTTTTAGCATTCTAGGAGGCTGTCACAGACTCTTACACACTCAAACATCTTAGTTTGTATAAGAACTTTCCAAGTTACGTACTAATGTCCATATTTAATGAGAAAAGAAACTGGGGCTCCGGAGAAGTTCAGTGTGAGTCAATGTTAATACATGTTCAAGGTAGACATTTTTACAACACAGCAAAACTTTTACACAAGTCTGCTGAGATCCTATTCTACCTTAAAAGATACTATGTTTTCAATTAAAAGGATATTTCAGTCAGGCATCAGGGGCTCATACTGGTAATCCTAGCTACCCAGGAGGTAGAGATCAGAAGGATCATGGCTCAAAGCCAGCCCCAGGCAAATAGTTTAGAAGACCCTATCTCAAAAAAAAAAAAACCTATCACAAAAGAAGGGCTGGTGAAGTAGCTCAAGCAGTGAGGCCCTGAGTTCAAACTCCAGTGCTGCCAAGAAAAGGGGGGGATATTTAATGAATATTTATATCCTTTCTATAAAATACTAATGTACTTATTTCTTTAAAAAAAAACTACCTTCCTCTCCACTAATATCTTCACAACAGCTGATGATACAGCAATAAACATACATGATTAAATTAAAAATTGAAAATTCATGCCAAACACAAGTCAATGTTAAATGTCTAATAGAAATAAGGTAGTATTTACATAAAATGCTTTATTGAAATGACAGTAAGTTTTTATGGTAAAACATATGGATATAAGCATGTATTATAAATAAAAATACAGCAGATAGTGACAAGAGAAACCTTCACTGATATATATTAAAAAAAAACACTTAACACTAGGTGAATCCATAGTGTTCAAATTATGGTAAAATGAAATAGTGAAATAAAATATGAAGAAAATGGATGTTGGCAAAATGAAAACCAATAAGCAAGAAGAGCCAAAGGCTTAAGCTTTACACTAGGCTGTTACTTGTCTGCTAATTTTATTTTACTTCTTTTTGTTGCAAAATGCTAAACTTTTTGTTTTGTAGAAAATATTAAATGTATAAAAAGTAGCTAAGATAGTTTTCTTCTCCCTAGGTTCAGTCTTCAGAAATCAAACCTGTTTCATTTATTCCTACCCATCTCTTCCTCTCATATATTTTAAAACACATTCATGATATTTTCTTAGGCATATCTGTAAAATATTAGGACCCTTTAAATAGCCATAATATTATCACACTTCAAAATTAGTAATTCCTTAATACCATCAAATATCATGCAGATTTTATTAGTTTACTTGAATTCTCTGTTAATTTTAGTAATAGATTGTGAGATAATGAGAACCAGGAATGAAATAAGTTATTTTTTAAAATTTTTATTTGTGTTCCTCTCCTTCTACTTTTATCTCTAGTACAGAGATTAGTGGATATTTCATGAATAACTAATTAATTTTCATGAACTAAATGAATTAGATTTGTTGATCTAAAATGAGAGGAGGGTCTACCAGATTTTCACTTAATCCAAATAATGTCCAAAGAAGAAGGAGAGTTATCAAAGAGAAGAGGGATGTCATTGTTCAGTGTGGTATTATTATAGTCAGCCTGTCATATCTGTGAGCTCTGAGTCTGTAGAATCCCTATCAAAAATACCAGAAAAAATTTGCACTTATTTTCACTCAGTTTTATTATTCTCTAAGCAATATAGTAAAACAACTATCTACATAGCATTTACCTTGTATTAGTTATTACAACTAATCCAGAACCAATTTAAAGTATAAATCATGTGCATAGGTAGGTTCTATGCAAATATTATACCATTTTACATAAGGAATTTGAGCATCTTTAGATTTTGGTACCAGAGAATTACATATCCCCCTAGGCAATTATATTCAAGGATATCTAGGAAATATTTAAAGTTCTACATTTTCAATGCAAGAGTATGCAGAAGAATAGTTACACATGAATACATACATTTGCAGAAGGCAGTTTGAACAAGACATTTTCATATCATCAAACTTCATTTATTGACTGAACAATAAGATGGCCAAGAGGAAGGTTTCAGTCAAGGTTAATAAGGAGAAAAATGCTTAACAGCATTTTTACCCTTTCTAGCCAAACATGAGGAAAAGTAGAATTGTGAATTTTCAATGAAGTATTTTTTCTAAAGCTAAAATGTCATTTCAGATTATATTCGTATTGTCATAGTCCCTTGAAAAGTCAGAGCTGTTTACAGGCCAAATTTTTAGTGGCCTAAGGGGCATCTCTCAAACATGGACACTAATCCTCCATCTTCAGATGGCATTAGCTTGTGGCTAAGTCTTTATTTCAGATGGCATGGTTTTCCACTGCTGAGGAGAACACAGAAGCACATGCAGAGAGAAAATCCACTGAGCCTATTGCATGACTTGCTGCCCTCCAGTGTTTTCTTAATTCACTAGAAACTTCCTTTTTAGAGTGCTTTTTCTTTCAATAAAAACAGAAAAAAGCCTGCAGTGGGCATGTGGGAGAACCACAAGTTATCTAACTTTCTTCTCTTAATTTTTAAGATTTTTGAACCAGTGTCTAAGAAGCAAATAGGGCCTACCCTCTCTATTTTGGGGACCCTGAGAATCTAAAACAACTCAAGCATTCCACAACCTATGGTTCTACAGGACGTTTTTTGCAACCATCCAGAGACTATTGGGCTTCTCTCACATGGAAGTGACCATTGCTTTTATTGAGTGCAGATAGTGTCAGGTGCTTAAACAGAAAAATGCCTGGCTAAGATGTTTACAAAGAAGGAGCAGTAAGAAATGAAGAGAGAACTTCCAATTCTTGCCAGTAATCTTACAACAGGCGACGACCCGCCTTAGGAGAGTCTAAAGGTTAAGTTTAAAAAAGAATAAATAAGGTGACTTTCATAATTCTTATTTTACAGAAAGTTTTCCTCAGCTTAATGAAAATAACAATAGCAATGCCAATTCCTGCCAGATGTGAAAAGCAACTTGGAACAATGAGATCAAACCGTGCGTTCATTATGTTCTGTCATTGTCACGAGACCAGGCTCTCACTTCTACACTTCCAAGCAGTTGGGAAGGTGGAGACATCTGAAGCTGGATATTAAGCTAGAAAAAATAACCTGGCAACCTACTGTGGCACTATTACTAGTCCGGGTAGTGAACCAGCAGCACAGTATTAATATATACATTAATGATGTGTGATGTACATTAGACACACAGAATCTCAGTACCTCCTTTGAGAATCATAATCTGCATGTAAACAAACATAACTCCCATGTGATTTGTGTGCACACTGTATTTCATGATGTACTAATAACTCATGGTATTCAGAGAGTAGGCAAGCTCAGACATAGTTTAAGAGAGTATAGCCTTGTAGAAAGATCCAGCAGGTAAAATCGAGAAAAGAAGAGCTCCAAAAATCAGCACCAATTCTAGAGGTCAAGGAGTTATCTTGATCTCATGGCACATTGTCCAACAACAAGAGGAAGCCTGTACTGTGAAGGCTGGTAGAGTTGGAGTTGATGTTAGGGGTTAGGGTAGACGGAGTCTAGAATGAGCAGATTTCAACCTGATTTCATCAGTGAGGAGCCAAGTTCTTGGGAGAAAGATTTCTTTTGCAGGAGGCTGGAGTTCAAGTCAAGGTTCCATTACTAAGCAGAGAATTAGGACACTAATTATAGGAAATGCAATTTATGCAAAGCTGTCTGTTTGAATATTTTAGCTTGAGAGGACTTTGAATTTGACTATCTTGAAACTCAAGAATTTATTCAAACACCTGGAGCACATATTTGTCATACCTGACCTATTTGCAGCAACTCTTACTTTTGCTGCTCATCAAAGAATGTCTCTGAATTTTTTTATCTAATTAGGATTGCTTCTCCAATCTTAAAGCCAGGGTCATAGACGGCATCATGGAATTTGTAGATGACAAGGGACAAAGAAGTTAAGGAGGACAAGGGTACTAACTACATTAAGTTGTCATAAAGTAATCAACAGCCACTTGTTTACAACCCTTTCCTTCAATTATTAATATTTCTTTTACTATGAAAAATGGTGATGCATAAAGTTTTAGACTGGTATTAAGAGAACAGTTCACCATGACTGCTAAAAACTCAGTGAGCAAAGCTGATACCTTTAAGATTCCCCTTATGGTTGTTCATCCTGGACACAAAATAGAAACTACAAAAATGTTTTTAAAATGCCAAAGCCAGTATTCCATCCACAGAGGTGAGTATAAGACAGCACCAAGGTTGACAATCACCACTCCCAAGAATCTTGATTCTCAGAGTGAAGACTTAATCTGTATTGAAATTTATTTTCAAGAGATGGAAGCATTTTATGTCCTTTGCCCAACTTTTCCAAGGGTCTTTGACTTTCTTCTAATACTAACAACCTTCCTAAGATTTAAGGAAAGGTTTGTAAGATTGAGAAGTAATTTATTTTTCTATTTCTTCAAATTAATGGTAGCTGAAGAGAATAGTAAATTTAACATACTATAATCACAGGAAAGCATAGTGTATGCTTACTTAGTTTCCCATTTATATTTGCTTCATGTCTGTAAAACATCATATGTAAGAATATCTTATATATTGTGAAACTTATAATTTTAATAAGATGTGTTATTTTATTTTTTAAAAAATCTAGTATGACCTAAGGCTAAAATCTAAGTACTTTGACTCACTACATGCTTTCTTAAATAGTATGGAATACGAAAGAAAAAAATTAAAGTACAATAATTGTACAGATTTGAAAACTCAAGTTTTTAAAGAAATGGGATGATCCTTATAGGTTTTGACAAGAATTTTACTAAAAGATTTGTAATCATCTGTGTTTTTTTTCAATGTATTTTAAGACCCATAGAACTATGAAACAAATATGTCAGGAGAAAATGTCCATATGGTTAAAATTAGAAAAAAAACCCTATGGGCCTTCTCAGATACTTGTATGTATTAAAGTACACCAAAAAGTGAAGAAGAGGAAGGGTTGGTATGTATTGCTCTTCAGTTTTAACCTGTGGTATTGTTATAAAACAGCTCAGGGGACTATTCTTTATTTTGCTTAAAAGTACATGATGCACTGCAGTACACATTACTATCTTCTAGGAAAATACATGGATATGGCTACTTTCATCAGAAGTAATATCCCTGCAACAAAACTAAGGAATAAACAGTCAAAAATGTTAAATACCATGTGAACATGGATAAAGAATTTAAGTTCTAAGGAGGCCCAGTCATGACAAGAATGTGTACACATCCTCTAACTTTCACCTGTGGACCTTCAGATTATATAGAGCTAGTATGCCAAATTTGGAGATATGACAGCTGAGAGACATTCCTTTGAGTACTCCTAGCACTTAATGAAGGAGGATACTGGCTTCTAAAAACTCATAGTCATATAGGACAGCTCAGAGAAATCTCCCTCAGAGCCTTAAGGTTTTCAGTTTGAGTTACAAATGCCAATTTAAGTGCTAAGAACATGCAAATTGAAAAGATAGAATGCTCCCAAGATATAAAAAGCAAGGTGCCAAATTGAAAACCAAAAAGAATATGGTAGAAATCTAGAAAGGAAACATCCATCCAGATACAAAGCACATATAAATATTCTGTGATTCATAAAGCAGACCTGTGGCCAACAGAGACCTCTGGAATCTCAGCAATGATCAGATCCTATGAGGGAAGTACTAATCTCCTCTAAAAATACATGAAAGTAGACGTAAAGTTAATAAACAAGTCTGCTAGGTGGACAGACCTAAATTGACTTGTCATACTACACTGTGTTGACATAGAAGGTTGTCCTCTTTATGGAAATAATATTTACTTGATTCTCTGCTGCTTTTTTTCTCTTTATAGATAATATCTGTAATACATTAAACACTTTATTATTTTATTAGCCCATAGGACACAGCAGAGGAAATAATCAGTGAACCTGAAGAAAGGTTGATAGAAATTATCCAATTGAGCAAAAAAGAGGAAAAACAAAGGAAACAATAAAATGGACCATCTAATATGGATCAGTATTAAATGTTCAAATAATCCTTAGCTGAAATAACAGAAGGAAAAGAAGAAGAAGACATAATGTTCAAAATCTCCCCAAATTGGTAACAGACCTTGATCCACAGACACACCAAGCACAAAGTTTCTAAAACAAGATATATATAAAGGAAACCACTTTGAAACATACTGTAGTAAAATTGCTGATTATAAAAATAGTGAATCTTAAAGCAACAGGGGTGGGAAGTAGTCAGGTAGGTTATCAATGGTAAGAAAAACGACTGAATTTTTATTAGAAATAATGAGGCAAGAAACCAAGAGAAAAAAATCTTTAAAGGGCTGGAAAAAAAACCCACCAATACTAACTCTCTATTTTCATCAAAATATTCTATAAATAAAGGGCAAAATAGACATATTTTTTAGACAAACATAATCTGAGTTGAATGCACATTGAAGAAATTATAAAACAGATTCCTCAGGATAAAGGAAATTAGTGATAAATGAAAACCAGTTCTGTAAGGAGAAAAAGAGTAAATAGAAGCTATTTTTAAGTTTTTTCAGGAAATGATATTGAAAAAAACTAGATATTCATGAAAAAGAATGAAGTTGGACCATTACTTAATACTATATATAACATTAATTCAAATGGATCAAACAGAAACCAAAAAGCATAAAACTAAAAATTGGACAAAAACCTCAACATAGTAATCGGTAGACTTCTTGGCTATGACACCAAGATATGAGTGAAAAAAGAGAACACTGGGAAAGAGGACTTCATGGAAATAATTAAAATATTTGTGCATGAAAAGACAAGATTGACAGAGTAAAAGCCAACCTACAGGATGGGAGAAAATACCAGACAGTTATGTGTCTGGTAAGGGATTAATACTCACAATATATGAAGATCTTCTAAAACTCATCAACAAAAAAAAAGTCAATTAAAAATTGGACAAAGGACTTGAATAGGTATTTCTCCAAAGAAGGTATTCAAATGGCTAATAAGCACACAAACAGATAATAATGTGATTGATTACTAGAGAAATGTAATTTAAATCTGTAGTAAGATACCACCTTACACTCATCAAGATGGTTATGATTAATAAAAAATATAAAATAACAAATGCTAGCAAAGATGTTGAGAAGTTAGAATGTTAGTGCACTATTGATTGGACTATAAAATAGCACAATAATTGTAGAAAACATTATGATGGTTTCTCAAAATAATTAAAAATAGAATTACCATATAATCCAGAAATTTTTCTTCTGAGTATATACCCAGTTGTGAAGTTATTTTTCTAAGTTCAAAGAATTGCAGCTAAAAATTCAGTAGAGTTAATAAAAGAGATCAAGAAAGGAAATACAGGGGAAAAAAAGAGAAACTCTGATACTTAAATAATTATATTAAATATTAATGGACCAAATGCTTTGACTTAAGGCAAAGTTTTGAAAGAGAGAGGGAGGGTAAAAGAAGGAAGTTAAGAAGGTGAGTATAGTTAATGTATATTCTGTACAAGAATAAACAGAATTTTTAAACCTGTTGAAATCAGTATAATAAGAAGGGGATTAAGGTAGAAAGGAGAAAAATACAGGTGATGAATCAATTTGGGTTATAAAACGTGTATACATAGAAATGTCACAGTGAAACACCCTGTATAGTGATCTTAAACAAACAAAAATGTCTTTTTTTCCCATAAACTGAGAAAAGGAAAGCAAAACAAGTCCTGTTCTGTCTAGGGGTTAGTAAATGGGAGAAGAGATGATAAGTAAGGAAAGGGTAGAGGAGAGTGAATATGTTGGAAATATTATGTACACATGTATGCAAATGGAAAAATGGACCTCTTCAAGCTATTCCAAGAATGAGGGAAGGAGGGATAAAGGAGAATGACGGAAGGGTGAATTCAACTATGATATATTGTAAGAACTTTTGTAAATGTCACAATGTACCCCCAATACAACAAAAATTTTAAAATTTTGGCTACCTGGTGCTGGGATTGAACACACACACACACACACACACTCAAAGAAAGCAAACATAAAAACAGCATTCAACTATACACTGTTAAACACTTTAAATAAAAAGGCACAGATAAGTTGAAAATAAAGAGGTAAAGAAAGATGTATGTTGCAAATACTATGTATAAGAAATTGATGCGGCTAAATTCACATCAGACAATGAAGACAATCACAAAATTACTACAAAGAAGTAGAAATCATGTTGGCTTGAAAGAAAATGGATGGAAATGTAGGTTATCTTGTTAAGCAAAATAAGCCAGACTCAGAAAGACAAATATCACATGGTTTCTCTCATATGTGGAACCTATATAATTTTTAAAGACATGAAAGTAGAAGGGGTACTGTTCGTAAAAAGGAAGGAGATTAGGTGGAGGACAAAGAGGATCAAAAAAGGGCAATGGGGGGAAGGGTAAATATGATCAAAGTACAGTGTGTCATGTATAAAAATGTCACAATGAAACCCATTATTTTGTACAATTAATATATGCTAATAGAAAGTAAGAAATAGAGATATTTCACAATGGTAACAAGGTCAACAAGAAGATGCGGCAATCCAGAATGTTTATGCATTAACAACAAAGCTTCAAAATATATAAAACAAAAAATGATAGGGCTAAAAAAATACACAAAATAATAGGGTATTTCACAAGTCTCCCTCAGTGATTGATAGAACAATTGTGCTGATAAACACAATTATGTAAAATATATAAAACACAAAGAACACATCAACCAACTTTACCCAATTGTCATATAGGATGTGCCAAACACAACAAGTGCAGAGTACACATTCTTCTTCAGTAAAATATTAGCAAGTTAGACTAAATGCAGACCTTAATACGAGTCTCACCAAAGTGTCCTGCATCAAAACCTTTTAAAGGTTATTCCATTCAAATTTTATTTTTATTGTTTAAAGATTTATGTTGCATTTACTTATTTAAAAATATTTAATATTTGAGCCAGCACTGGCGGCTCATGTCTGTAATCCTAGCTACCCAGGAGGCAGAGATCAGGAAGATCACTGTTTGAAGCCAGATTAGGCAAATAGTTAACAAGACCCTATCTCAAAAAACTCATCACAGAAGAAAAAAAAGAGATGAAGGAGTTGCTCAAGATGTAGGCCCTAAGTTCAAACCCCAATACTGCCAAAATTTTAATATTGGAACCTAATTATGTATAAGAGCAGAACAAAAATCTTACATAAGATTGGGAGGGAATGGCAGGTGTGATGGTACAAACCAGGAATCCTGGCACTAGGGAAGCTGAGGGGGGGAGGTCTTCATTTCAAGTTTAGTCTACACTACATAGCAAGACTTTGTCTCAAAAGAACAAAAACAAACAAGCAAAACAGTAGAAGGAAGAAGATATTTCTAGAAAAAATAATTACTACAATTGCATCTTGAATGGAACTAATTTTCTCAAAAGTGAATGTGAAAAGAAAGATGAACTCTTGGCATGTAATTGATTTATTACAATAAAGAATTTTCAACTCCATTGGCTAAGCTAATTTCCCAAGACCTAATCATAAAAATATTTAGTACATAATAATTCATGACTAACAATTCATAAAACAGTGTACACATTTTCAAAAATACTAAATCCTCAGAAAATTCTACAAACTATGCTAGTTATAAAACTGGAAAAAGTATATTTAATTAACCAGTTCATTTCATTGTGCTTTGCTCACAAAGTAGCCCAACAAAGGGAGAGACAAGTGTATTTTAAGCTGCTTATTATGGCAAGGTCATCGCACTAAGTTTTCATTACAGCACTGTGTGTGTGCACATGTATTCAAATGAATTGAATATAGCATTATACCACCCATCTGTCTGCCTCTACAGGGACTCAGCACCCTACTAAGATTCATATTAAAACATAAGTAACAGAGCCTGAGGCATGGCTCAAACATACAGGACCTATCTGCCTTGCAAGCAGGAAGCCCTAAGTTCAAGCCCCAGTATCATCAATAAAATAAAATAAAATGAAACATGTATAAAAAGCACTTCAGTTATAAAATAATAAATGAGTATCATTTATATAGCTAGGAATTATAAAATCAAAATCAAATGCAGTGAGAGAGATTATGAGACTTATCCAAATCATTGGACATTATGTAATCAGAAAAAAATCAGAGTTTCAGAGCCATGAATGATAAGGAAAATGTCAATATAAAAATAAATAAAATTTAAAATTTTTGATGGTACTAGGGATTGAATTCAGGGCCTCCTGCTTATCAGGCAAGCACTCTACAACTTGAGCCATGTGGAATACTTTTTTGTGCTGTTGGTTTGCTTTTCAGATATGGTCTCTTATGCTTGGGCCCCTCTTATCTCCGTGATCCTCTTATTTCCATCTTCCTAATACTGAACTTACAAGAGTGAACCACCGTACCTAGCCCTGAAATTTTAATTTTTAACATATTTAGTTATGGAATTTAGATGTGTTTCAATATTTCCCAGTATGCACGGGTGAATATTGGTAAGGAATTAATTAGGAAGAGCAATGATAAATTTTATTAACAATCATTATAAATCATTATAAATTATCTTCCAATATTTCTGTAATTAAAGTGTTTCAATGTTTTATCAATAAAACAGTGATATTTTCTTTCTATAGAAGTAAAACACAATATTAAAAGTCTATCAGACCAAAATGTTACTCAATTTTTAAAAAATAACCATCATTTATTTCACCTTCTATATGCAAAAGCATTGTTTCCTATTACACTTACATAAATCAAATGTAGGATTTAGATATTCATTTTAGAAAGTTATATTTCATGTCTTCAGTGAGATTTTCCTTAACCACAGTAATCCCAGTGAGTTGACATTATCTTTTCTAATGGCACTGAATACCCAGAGCCCCATATGCTTATATCATACTTACCTCAGTTCTTTAGGTAAGTTAAGAGTGTCCCGATTTACAGGTAGCGGTATGTACTATTATAATTTTTCTTTCTACATTTGCTCATTTGTCTATAGATCTTTTAATTTGCACAGTAGCAAGAGCATTACCCAAAAAATGAATAGACAGAGAGCCTATTGTTCTCAGCATTAGAAAGACATTAAGAGTAGGCTTGATTATGAGGAATTTAAAGCAGAGGTCAAGGAAAGCACACTCATCGCTAATGCATCTTGACACTGTACTCAGACTAAGTATGACTAGTCTGATCTATTTTTCCTCAGATTTCTTCTTCCTTTCTTCTTAAATCCAAAAGAAATACTGTGGTGAAGAGGACACAGGGAAACTACACTAGGTCTTGGGAAGTAATTATAAGACATTATTTAAAAATGTAAGAGTTGGGTGTGGTGGCAGAAACCTGTAACCCCAGCACTCAGAGTTTGAGGCAGGATGAGCAGGAGTTAGATGTCAGCCTGGGCTACAGATCAAGTTCTAGGCTGGTAAGACCAATTTACACACACACACACACACACACACACACACACACACATCAAAGATAGAGATAAATTAGAGGTAGGTAAAGGGAGCATTATTTCCCCCAAATTTTAGTCTGGATGTCTTTAGAAATAGTGACACTTTGAAAACCTAAATGCTGAGGAAGGCATGGAAATCAATCAATATAATGTCAAATGGAGGTACATACTAAGCTTTATGAGGTCAAGGATTTTGTCCCTTGGCTCTAATGCATTGTAATGCATAGTAGTCATTCTTGAGTGTGTGCTAATTTAATGAATGAATAATTTATATATTTAATCATCTTTGGCTATGTTTATTTTTATGATAATAAAATTTTCAACAAAAATCTATTGAGATTGTTGTGTAGTATTCTCTTTTTTTTCTTATTTTCATACTTGAAAACTGACCATGGAAAAACTTCCATTTTGTAGTGTGTTTTCTCTTACCCTCTGTTAACCGTGGTAATTGTTTGCCAATCATAGCAAGATGTTGATAAACTTTGATCATTGCCTTTGTGTGATTATCATATTTTTAACCTTTGGCTATGTGGTTAAAAATAATTTTTCATCAATGTTTCTTTCCTAAAATGTAAATATTCTTGTTCAGCAACCATATTACAGGAAACAGGAGGGGAATTTTTAAAAAGTCATTTGTTCAAGTAATCAAATTCCTAGTACCACTTCAGGTCTACATGTGTTAAAGAATTGTATAATTGAAAGAAAAGGAGCAAAAGCACCAAGGGAATTAACTCCAAAATGAATCTTCTGGTAGAGAAGAAAGCAGCTGGGTTCTTAGGACAAAAAAAGAAAAAAAAAAAAATCCAGTGGACCCTATTGGTAAAACATGGTGACAAGTGTTTTCAATATGTTCAAAAATATGGCAATTCAGAAAACATATGTTTCAAAGTGCCTGAAGACATTTAACAGTAAAATATAATGATCTGGAAGACTACATAGGAATGAGTCACCAATATGAGTTGTACTTTAAATTCTTTTATTTAGGATTTAAGAGACATAACTTGTGGAACACTGTTTCTCTATTTATAAATTTTGCTAAACTATCTTTTAGAATGACTTTAGCATTTTTTACAAGCAAAAGGTGAAATTTTGGAAATTTTATTGGATGCAATGGTGTACATATTTTAACATTATTATGAAAAGTAAACAAAACAAAGTAGGGTTAAAAATGTAAATGCCAGAGATAATGATTATGACAGAAATACACTATGGAAACACCATAATTAGTAACTAAGCAACGGCTTAAAAATTGGGTTTCATAGCTAATTCCAATCCCCTCTTCTACCTTTGTTTCTTATTTAAAAGCTACATATAAAATGGTAACATACAGATGAATGGTAAAAACAGTGTAACTAAGTCAAAACAACATGTGACTTTGTACTATATGTAAATTTGAAATATCTTAGATTTTACATTTGAATGGTCATGTTTTTGGAGTTGCACACATTATAATACAAGATGGAACCACATGAAGGACATGCAATATGGTTTGACTTTCTCCCTCTACTGTACTCTCTGACCTTTCCTTCAAAACACATCTCCCATTGACTTATCAAACACCAGCCAGCATGGAGGATGCTGCCTTTTTCTGCGTTTTGTGGTTCAAACAATCACAGCCTGAAATAAAATACAATTTTCAAACTTCAGATTTTTTACCTTTCCCGTTCTAGTCAGAATGAAATGTGGTGATGCCAACAAAACTCATGGTAACAGAAAACGTGATAATGTTTTTAAGGTGTTAGTAACAGTTTCCACAGACAAACACACATAGAACCGTATTTATTTAATTCCCTCACTTGAAAAATGAAAAAGAGAACTAGGTTAAAAATTGCACCTATGAGCTTATAGTGAAAGCATTAACACTTCTACTCCACTGTCAAAGATTTTATTTCTCATTTCTCCACAAAAACTAAAATGCAGCAGTATGATATTTGTCATCAAGCTTTCTGTTTGCCATAGTGGTATTTAACAGCTTCTGCAAATGTCACTATTTGCTGTTAAGATTTAGATTCATTGAGCCATTTAGGGTATTCAGGCATTAATTGTGTTTAACAATTTTAACCCAACTTTATAAACTGACTTAATATGAAATAATATAAGGTAATATTGGTTAGTTATGTATCATATGCTAACACAGAGGGTCAACAACAGTGATATTTTGGGCTGGAGGAGTAGTGCAGGTCGTAGAGCACCTGCTAGCAAACATGAAGCCCCTAGTTCAAACCCTAGTACTACCAAAAAAAACAAACAAAAAACAAAACAGTGATATTTTAACTCCAGTTGCTGCCTTCTAATAGGTTCAAAATCTGAGGTAATACATTGGTCCAAAAGAACAACCAAGTAAAGTTAGAGAAATGGGATTGTTTTCTTTGTTAAAATTTGTATTTTATTGCTTTATTCATTTAATTTAACATATCTGTATTGATACCAAACTCTGACCTTAAAGAGATGGCAGCATAAATGAGCTGTAGCCACTTCAGTGAAGGAGTTCTCAGAGAGATGCAGCAAACAGACATTTAAACAAGTGCAACACAAAGAATTCAAGGCTATGACTGAATTTCTCAAGTACATGTAACTGGGTAGTAAGAAATACAGTAAAAGCTTCACTGTTCAAGAAGCAATTTAACAACTCTTATACATCAGAAAAGTCAGGACCAAGAAGATAAAGTTGGTAAAGAAAAGAGGATTCTTGGCAAGAGGAATGGTAAATGGCAAGAGCATGCTGCTGACTACTGGTGTTGTTTTACTTTAATCCTCACTTTTCATAGGAGAAGAAACAGAAAAAGCCAAGAGATGTGAACTGAAGAGCAAATATATCAGTTCAAAAAAGGGAGACTAAAAACCAGGTCTGAGGCTGTCTCAGGTACTTTGCTCCAGGAAACGGGCCATGTCCAGAAATAGAGGGTGAGGAGGTGAGAAAAAGATTATCCTAAATTATAAAGTCACAAATCGCAACAGAATGAGGTGATACAGAAACTTTACCCTGACTTAGAGATGCTTTAAACTGAGTGATTCTTTAAAAAAAACATTTGATAAATAACAAAGGATCCAGAAATACAAAAGGATATTCATATAAAAGTACTCTAAAATATCAAACATTAGAAAAGACTATAAGGAACATTAAGAAAAATAAATGTGCCAACCATGTGTTCTCTAAAAGTACATAATCCCAATGTTACTATTTCTGATGGAGCCTTAATTCCTTTCTTCATACCTTGACATTTTAGAGTGCCTTTAAATTTTTACCAAGATTGCAGTAATTCAGTCATGAGCACCCTAATTCTAGAGAATTTATAGCCTTCATTCTTGGTCATCTTATGGAGCCACTTTTCTTCACCTGTCTGACCTCCTATGTTTCAGATCAACCACGTAGAAGCTGGGGGCAAATTTCAGTGCAGAGCTCCTAATGCAGCTCAAGACAGTGGCTAGAGTTCAATAAATATTGATTGATGGTAATAGAGACAGTATCACTCTTCTTAGATATGTTGTCACCATGCCCTCAGGAAGCCACTGAGAGTCGATGTTGTGCAGACTAGTTGCCATGGCAGCAGAAATTAAACACCAGCAAACTTGAAGCTACACAAAAAGTCGTGGGACAACATTGCTCTGAACCTTGCATCATTCATGACTTTTTTGGCACTGTCTCAGCACACAGAGCAGACCAAGATCTTCCAATATGTTTTCACTGTAAACCCTGAAACTGTGCAAAGTCTATACCACATCTTCCATAGCATTATAATCTTTCAAAGCTAAGGTAGAGATTTTGGAGTGGGAATAGTGAAGTACATCTTCCCTCTCATGATTTAACCTCAATCCACGGACAGAACTTTTTCTGTATTCTTGAGGCAATATTAGAAAGAATATCTGTCTCAGTATAAGTTTTGTACCTCCCTAAAACTACAGTGGGTAATTTTTCTGGCCAGAATTTGATACATTTATTAGATTACATTACTAGTAGTGCACATACCATCCTGTAAAAGGAACCTGGCATACTCAGGTTCTTCTGAAAATTCCTGTCTCTCTACCATCCGAGGTCTGTTTTCAATTGTGACTTACCTGGTTGGCATCCTCACTACTATAATTGATGGCTTAGAATCTGCTTTGGAAAGGGCCAGTCCCCCCCTCTTCCTCTTTGCTTCTAACCCCCTCTCCTCATCTCTTCCCCCTATACCTGTTCTACTTCCGATTGTTCATCTATAGGAATAATACCTGCCCCAGACATAGCTGTAACATACTATGTGGAGAGGAAGGGGCATAAAAAGCCTTGTCAATCATGGAGTTACTCAGATATAAAATAAGTATGTAAAATTGTATCTTTTTTTCTGTACTGGGGATGGAACCCAGGGCTTCATGCTTAGTAAGCAAGCCTTCTACCATGTGAGTTATACTCCCAGCCCAGCACCCTTCCTCTTATTTTGTTTTATTTTTGAGATAGGGTTTGCTAACTTTGCCCAGGCTGGCTTCAAATTCATAATCCTCCTGCCTCTGCTTCCTGAGTATCCAGAATTATAGGTGTCAGGCAGCATACCAGCTCAAACTGTACTCTTTTCAATCATCATATTTCTCAAATAACCAGAATACCAGGGTGGGAGAAAGAGAGAGCAGCATTAATGAAACGCCTGCTGTTTACCAGTTTCTGTATTGGACATGACTATCATCTTATCACACTCCCCATTTTGTATATAGGCAAAACTCACCCAAGATATTTATTAAAAGTTATCAATGAATATTTGGAGGTTTGTGCCCATTTCTCTTTGATACCAAACAATAATACCTATCACTGTTGAGAGTGATATGGTAAGTAAACTGCATTTTATCCTTACAAAAATGCCATGAATAGTTATTGTTTATTGCTTACTAGAGAAGAAAAACAAAGCTTAAGAGAATAAGTAACAACCAATGGCACATAATTTTAATGAGCAGAGCAAGACAGAAATTCATCTGTGTAACACTAAACTCTAAGGGTTTACCACAGCACTCTCCTTCTATATTTATGATTCTTCCCTAAATATATTTACTTACATTGGAATTTGCTAGATTACTTACATTGATCCCTCAGGGTGTTAGAATAACTAAACAGGACTAGCTCACAAAATCTGTAACATGTTATTAGCCTCCTAATTTCAACATCATGTTAAAGACTTCAGGAACAAACCCTTAATTTTAAAAGATGAGTGTTTATGAGCTATGGACATAAGAGAGGGTATCCTGTAAGAAATCTGGAATACCTCTCCCAAAGAAATACATAAGGTTCTTATAGAACTGGAGGAAGGAAAGGTGACAGGAAAGTGAGGTGTTTAGATAATTAGGTTAATCAATTTGGGGTGGCTAAGAGTAAAGCAGTTCTATAAGAGTAAAGAGGTTCATATAAGTTCTGGGATGCAAAGTAGATTCAGGGCTATGTTTCCTTGGAAAATACCATGTTAAGATCAACATAGAATGTTGTATCTAGAAAGTCCTTATCTGAGACTCTCCAAGCAGGGGTAGGCTATTCCATTTTCAGTGGAATAGCATCCAGCGGGAAAGTTCAGACAGTCTATGGTTTAAGTTTCATAGCTCAAAATCCTTCAGCTAAGGAACAAACAGAACTTTTACAGGTGTGCAGGGTGAAACTTGCAACTTCTCAAACTTAGTTTAGGACTAGGGAGAACGTTATAACCCATGAGTTTTTCTTCCTATGGATTATTCTAAATGTATAGGCAGGATGGGCATAATTCACCTTTTGTGTTTGCAAATATCACGACAACTGTCAGTGTAGAAGTAAACTATAACATACTTAAAGAAATAACTTGAAATATCATTTCTATTAAATTATTAAATTGCCAATGCTATTCCTCTATTTAAATAATGAATATATTTAAAAATTATTCATAATTGTCTTGTTTATTTTATTAATCTGAAATTGAGTCATAAAATATCACTAGAAATAATTAAATTTTTCCATTAATTTTTTTCTGAAGTACTGGGAATTGAACCCATGGCTTTGTGCATGCTGAGCAAGTGCTCTACCAATGAAATACACCCAAGCTCCTAACATTTTTTATGCACTATTTTTAATTTCATAAAGAAGAAAATTGCAATTTTCTGTGGCTCTTTCCAGATAATTTTACAGATATGGAAAATTTTTAAACTTTTTTTAACCTATGTATTTTTGTGTAAGTTAAACCAAGGACATGAGAACATCTTTTCGTAAAAGAAACAGATTAAAACATTGTGTGAGAGTCATGGTTAAGGATGCTCCATTGCTTGCATCTTCCCTTCTTGTCAGGTTTTATTTTTTTCCTTGATGTGTTATCTCAGTCTTTAAATGGCTTCTCTCCACACTGAGCAAAAATATGCTGCCCAATTTGAAGTTTTGTCACCACTCAGTACACTCAAGCTAATTTTATAAACAGGAAGCTTTGAGAGGTCTAGCTGGGAAAATACAAAGGCTCAAGGAGGAATCACGCAGGATGAGCAGCTGGCCTTTCTTCTTCTTGTAGAGTTGCAGTTTATAAACTTTCTCTCTCTATGAGGCTTTTGCACCATACTGGGAAAGTTCCAAATATAACTCCATTACAGAACTATCTGAAGAAGCTAAAAAACAACCATGCTGATCCACATTATAAAATGGATGACGTTCAACATTTGTCAAAACATTTCACCTTTGTAGCTGCTGAACCTGTAATGACAAGAACAAAGACCTGGTTGACAACAACACACAATTATTCTCACTGGAGAAGGCTGAGGGGAAGTTTGAAATAAATCTTAAGAGTAGAGGCATATTTTTAAAAACCAATACTTTTTGAACATTTAAAGTATGTTAAGATAACTTTCTACCATTTAATGCCTTAGGTATTTTAAAATTTTGATTTTGAGTTGTTTCTTCTCTCTTTCTCTTTCTTCTCTTTCTTTCTTCTCTCTCTCTTCTCTCTTTCTTTCCTTCTACTTAGCCCACAAATTTTGACAGTGACAACATTTATTAAGTTCCTCCTGTACTTGAACCCTGTTGGGCATCTTGTACTTTACTAGTTTAAAACTAAACTAGTTTAGTTTTGTTTTGTTTTAGTCAACACAGGATAACTCAATTAGAAGAATCACCAAAGCACACCTAAAAATGATTTTTTTCCTCTTTGGTCTGAAAATTTCATTTATTTTGAAATTCTATTTCCATCTGTTCTGGTCAAAGTTCTGCTTAGGTTGCTCTGATAACTAATGAATCTTAGACATTTCATAGACCTCATTGAGGAGGCTGAAGAAGAACGCTTGAAAATTGACATAAAGCAAGGGAAGTTGAGTTACGGAAACTTCCATGGAAGCCAAGTAATTAGATGATGTGGAGAAAAATACCAGTATAACTGTCACTGATGCCACTGGAGCCAGCTCTGCTATGGGATTGTCCCAGGATGCTTGACACTGGGTCACACTACTAGCAGCACTGCAATAAAGTGCTGTGCCACTGTCACCAACAGTGTTCTTACTGCACATCATACACTGCCACTGTGCCCCCCTGCCTTTCACTGTGGCAGAAAGAATTCTGAATGGGTCTTACTCCTTTCCATTTCTTCTTCTAAACAGCATGATTATAGGCAGAGCAGGTGGTGGACTTCAGCAAAGACTCCAAAGACTACCTGAGAAGAAATATGAAGAGGAAAAATTGACCTCCTCCATCACTTTCAAAAATGAGAATAATATTTAAAAGTTGGGTAAGCAAAAAAGGCAAATATTGGTGTAGTCTATTTCTTTGACTGCTCAAATATACAGGCATTTTTACACCAAACATATTTTGCCATAATAAAATGTAGGCTTGTTTTGTGCAATTGGGAACTTATACTATCATTTCAAGGAGAAACAAGTTAAATCCATTCTCACAGTCCCTTGTCTTTCAAAGTCCACTGCACTTTTCTAGTGCTTTGGGTCTGATGACGTGAAACAAAACTTATTTCTTGAGAGAGCTAGATACCAGCGGTCCTGTGTGCATGAAGGAGTACAGTGACCTTGAGTAGAACTTTTTAGTACTTCTCTATCATTACTGAACGGCACTAGCTTTTGCCATTGATAATAAGTATCAAGTAGACCAACACCTTAATTTCTTTTTGACCTTGGATTCCACCTTTCAAACTTCTATTCAAAAGAATTTTCTAAAACCTGGTTCTTTAACTCATTATTTAAAATGTTTGATGATACCTCAATAGTGCAGGGGAGTCTTAATTCCTTAACATGATATAATGAATTCTTCCCTATTTTCAGACTTTTATCCCCAAATTAGAATTTTATACACAAATCATGTTAGACACATTCTTGGTTTCCAAACTATGATCTGCTCTTGGCTCTACTCTACTTTTGTCTTCTCTTTTTGAAATTCTCATTCCTTCCCTCTAACCCTATTACATACAGGTATGATAGTTATAACAAAGACATTTATATGCTAAGTATTATTACATATCTGTATGTATATATTTACATATACATTTAAAATCATTACTTTTTATCAAAGCATGCCCAGTGCTTTCTCAATGACACATGAATGGAGACCAATGATGATCTCAGAAATGAGTAAAACAAAATTAACAAAATGCATGCACAAAGGAATGAATACAATAAAGAAAGAAATCTAAAACAGGAACTTGCTTTGATGGGCATAAAGAAAGCATGAAGGAGGGTAAATATGGTGGAAGTACCATATATTTATGCATAAAAGTAGAACAATGAGACCTGTTGAAACTGTTCTAAGAAGGGGCGGTGGGGAAAAGAGAAAGATGGAGGGAGAGAATCTAAGACATATTGTAAGCATGTTTATAAATGTACTGCCAGTACACTTATAATATACTAATAAATAATTTTTTAAATGTACTGTACAGCTATCATTTCCTGAAGCTACCTGTAATCTCAACACTCAGGAAGCTGAGGCACTACATGGTGAGACCATGTCTCTAGATAGATAGATAGATGATAGATAGATAGATAGATAGATAGATGATAGATAGATAGATAGATAGATAGATAGATAGATAGATAGATGGATGGATAGATACAAGAGAATACTAAGAATGCTATATGACACTAATTTACCTACAGCAGAAGCCACTGGAGCCAAGCATGATAGAAACAATAAAATGATACTTTGATGAACTCTAGATCCCGAATGTGGTGTATTATGAAATAGACAAACTCCTGGAAAGAGCCCTGCAAGGTTTAGGTTTTCTACCAGAAAACAGATTCTCAAACTAAATACTTGAGAAAGATTCTTGCATGCCTCCCACAGGGAGACAAAGAGTAATCATTGGGAATATACCCAAGGTGTTCTCCATAGCAAAGGTCTACTATCTGGGGAAAAAGTTTTCCAGAGCACTTTCCACCTAAGGAATGGGATTCATCACATTCCATTGTCTTCTAGCTTTATTTTTAAAAACACTCTTATTAGCATATATTAGTTATACAGTGGGTTTCATTGTCACATTTCCTTATATATATGTTCATAATGGACCTTGCTTAGATTCATCTCCTCCATCATTCTCCCTCTCTCCCCTACTTAAAATCATCTCAACAAGTTCCATTGTTCTATTTTCACACAAGTATAAAAAGTACATTGGCTTTATTTCCTCTTCTTCACCTTCTCCATTCGCACTAGAACCCATCTCCTAATAGGACCTATTTTGCATTCCAGTCTTTTAATTTTTAAGTGTATATTCCCTTTTCAAAGGAGTTTTGCCATGGTATTTCACCAATGAATACATTGTACTTTAATCACATTGACTACCTTTATTATTCATTCTCTGTCATTCCCTTTTCCTCTCCTTCTTCCTAGTCCCCTCAAGCAGTCCCACTATTATAGATGGTATGTATATACACATGTATTTGTGTATACATTTGTTTTTTGGATCTGTCTTCCACATAGCAGTAATAAAGAGTCTCCTAACAAAAAAAGCCCAGGACCTGCTGGATTTACTACCAAATTTTACTAGACCTTTAAAGAACTAACACCAACACTCTTCAAACTTTTCTGTGAAGTAGAAAAGGAGGGAACACTTTCAAACTCATTCTATGAATGCAGTATTATACTCATTCCAAATTGGACAAGGACACAACCAAAGAAGAGAATTATAGGCCAATCTCTCTAATGAACATAGACACAAAATAATCTCAATACAATACTTGCAAACAGAATTCAACAATACATCAAAAATATCATAGACCATATCAAGTTGGTTTTATTTCAGGGATGCAAAGTGGTTCAACATAACCAAATCAATAAACATAATACAGCATATAAACAGAAACAAGGACAAATACCACATTATAATCTCAATAGATGCCTTTGACAAAATTCAACATCCTTTCATGACAAAAGCTCTGAAGAAATTAGGTATAAGAAGGAACATACCTCAACCTGATAAAGGTTATATACATCAAACCTATAGTCACTATCATACTAAACAGGGAAAAACTGAAACCATTTTCTCTAAAAATCAGGAATGAGACAAGGGTGACCATTCTCTCCACTCTTTTTCAACATGGTGCTGGAATTCCTAGTCAGAGCAGTAAGACAGGTGGAAGAAATAAAAGGGATTCAAATAGAGAAAGAAAAAGCCAAATTATCCTTATTTGCAGATATGATTTTATACCTAAAAGACCCTGAAAATTCCACCAATATGTTCTTAGTCATCATAAACATTTTCAGCAAAGTACAAGATACTAACTCATTATCCAAAAATCAATAGCTTTTATATACACCAAAAGTGAACAAACTGAGAAAGACATCAGGAAAACAATCCCATTAATAAAAGACCTGAAAAAAATCTAGGAATAAATTTAATGAAAGAAATAAAAGAACTTTACAATGAAAACTATAAAATGACTGAAGAAAGAAATCAAAGACAACATCAAAAGATGGACAGATCTTCCATGATCACGGATCTGCAGAATCAATATTTTGAAAATGGCCATAGTACTTAAGGTAATTTATATGCTCAATGCAATCCTCCTCTAGCTTTCTTATATTACCTAATGCAAGAGACAACTAAGTTGAAGGTCACAGATAGGGACACTGTCCTACTTAAAGACTTGGATTTAATTTTGGCATTGCAGAACACTTTACCTTCTCCACGCCTACCACCATATCAACAAGGCTACAGTACAATGACAGGAGATGATAGCTGAAAAACCTATAAAGCAACCATTCTCTGTAAGAAGAGTACTTAGCAAAGATGGAAGCCAACAGATGATACAAAAACAAAGGATACTAAAGGAATTTGAAGTCTTTGGCATATACAACTACAACAAGCAAATACATCAAAAATTCTAACCATATTAATCTAAACCCTCACACAAAAGGCCTATTTTCCTCAATTCCTAGGACCTGATACATCATATCCAGTTTTCAACAAAGGAATTAGGAACCATGCTATGAGACAAGAAAAGCACCTTCTGAAGAGACAACATAAGCATCAGAGATAGATTCAGATATAGCACAGATGTTGAAATTATTAGGCAAGGAATTTATAAAAACTGTGATTAATATATGTTCTATTGGAAAAAATAAACTATAATAAAAAACAGACAAGCAAAGTAGTCAGAGTTGAAATCTCTAAGAAAGAATGAAAAGGAAACACTGAACATAAAAAACACTATGACAGAAATAAAGCATGTCTGATGGCTATAAGTAGACTGGATGTACCAAAGTAAAATACAATGAGTCTGAAAACAGGACAAAAAACTTCCAAATGTTAAATGCTAATGAAAAAAACTGAAGAAAATATTCAAAAATCATAGAATAATTTAAGTAGGTATGAGACACATTTAACAGGAATAACAGACACAGAAGAAAACAATGTCTGAGAGAAAAGTATTTGAGTAATAATGACCAATAAATTTCCAAAATTAACTGGAGACAAAATACCAATGGTTCAGTAAACCCCAAGAGTGCCAATATAGAATAAATAGTAAGGCAATCTACATCTAGGAATGTCATGTCCAAACTATAGAAAACCAGAAAACAAATGTTGAAAAAAATCCAGAGCGGGAATAAAGCCATGTTACCTATATAAATACAAGGATAAGAATTGCAGAGGACTTTCTCATTAGAAATTATATAAGCAAGAAGAGTATAAAGTAAAATATTTAAACTACTGAAAGGGAAAAAAATCAAACAAACAATAAACTGCCAACCTAGAAATCTATGTCCAGTGAAATTAAGCTTCCAGTTCCTCTCAACACATTGATATACAGAATCAATACATTATCAAACAAAATCCCAGCAACCAACATTGTAGAGATCAACAAACTGATACTGAATGAAAATAAGAATAATGTTGAAGAGATAAAGTTGTGGGTGATTCATTATTTGATTACAAGACAATGTAAAAGTTACAATAATCATGAAAGCACGGCACTGATTAAAGAATAGGCACAGAGATAACTGAAAAAGAATAGAGACCAGAAATAAACCCACACAAATAAGCAAAGGCAACTTAATGAACAAACTGTTATCTTTTCAGCAAATAATGCTAAACAATTGGACCGCCATATGAAAAAAGTAGTCTAGATACAGACCTTATTGCTTTCACAAACAGCAATTCAAGATGGATCTTAGAATGAAAGGTAAAACGCAAAATGATAACATGTAAACTTAGGATTTCAAGGCTCAGAGGTAAAGTGGAAGGATTACTTGCATGAAGCATGATGGATTTTTCAAAACAATGAACTTATTTTGTATGCTATAACTGTCAAAACCCAGAGAACACTTTATATCAGATAGAATGAGCCTAATGTGTGCAAATTTAAAAGACAATTACTTTTAAATTTAGAATTTGGAGGGATCTAACAGTAGAATGTACAATGAGACAAAAGAATTTAACTGTTCTACAAGTTTATTAAAAAAAACTTAATGAAGGGCTTGGGAATAAAGTGTTGATCTAAGTGACTTTGAAATTGATCTGAGTTTGCAAGATAGAAGCCAAAAGAAACCACAGATAAACACTTTGTAGTAGTTGAGAAGAAAAGGTTCCCATGGATTTATGGGTTAACAATTCTGATACAACTTTATGTGCATTCCAGAATTGAATAATTAAGTAAATGGATGGCAGATGGTGGGAGCCAGGTTTCTCACTGTTCAGGCAAGAGTTTAGAGAGCAGCAAGAGGAGGAGGCTTAATGATCCATGTGGCAATGGATTATAGTTTAAGATATCAGTAGGAATTCATATTAGCTTAATACAGAGACACATATGGTTACATATAGAAATATTTATGGGTGTGTATATGTACACATGCTAGTACAAACATACATGCTCTGTCTTCTGAGAGGGCCTAAAAGCAATGGCAACCTGCCAGTTACAGTGAGCATATCTAATGCCCAGATTTTGGGTTCTAAGACCATTGTCCAGTTAAAGGAACTAAGGCTTCTTGGAGGAATGACTGGTCACAGGACCAGGAAAAGAAATATACAAGATGAGTCTAAAATACATTGTAGTACCAAAAATGTATGGACATGCTTTTAAAAATTCACACTGATTAAGGCATAACAGAAGGGTTTAGGAGTCAACTGAAAAGATTTCCAATGGCCAAAGCTGAAAAAAATTTCTTCACCAAAGTAATGTAGTATTGCATTATGACCCAAAGTTTAAAATAAATATTTATTAAACCCTACCTATATAAATAAATGGCTTAATGCATAAATAAAAGAAAAGAAACAAGATTCAGTGCTGAACAATTCCAAATAATTGTAGTGTTCCACGTAGCACAGCCTCTTATTCCTTAAATGTGGGCTTCACGAAGTAATTTCCTTCCAAAGAGTACAGAATGAAAAGAGGAAAAAAGAGTAAAACAGCAACTTTATAGTACAGAAACACGCAAATCAGTACCTCAAGAAGAAACAATGCTAACAGTCATGTTGATAACATGTACCTTTGATATAATGTGGTGAAAATGATGCTTATTGTCTGTACATAAATGAATGACTGATACAATTATAAGAAAAACATTAGAGAAATTACAGCTTAGGGGTACTCTAAAAAGTATCTGTCTAGTACTCCTCAAATCTCTCAAGTCTGAGAAACTGCCACATTCAAGAAAAGTCGAGAGCCAAGTGTGCTTCACATCTGTAATCCCAGCTACTTGGGAGGAGAAAACAGGATGATTGTGAGTTCAAGGCCAGCAGAGGGGGAAAAATTAGTGAGACCTTATAAAAATAAAACATAAACCAAAAGGCTCTTGCCTTGTCTGCACAGGGCCCTGGGCTCAATCTCCAGTACTGCCAAAAGAGAAAAGCCTGACAGAAATAAAACCAAGTAAACATCGCATGGCATCCTGTGTGGGATCCTAGGACAGAGAAAGGCTATTACAGAAAAGCTAAGAAAATCTGCACTAAATTTAAACTTTAGTTGGTAATAATGTATTAATATGGGTTCCTTAATTGTATTAAGTGTACCACGTTTGTATTAAATGTTATAGCTAGATGTGGAATGTATGAGAAGTCTGAGTATTATTTTTCAATTTTCCTCTAAATCTACAAATATTCTAAAAATATCAAATGGACCCTGGGATTAGGAGTAGCTAGTATGTTGTCAACAATCTTCGTACTTACCTAAGAAGTTAAATGCTGAACGCCATAATGCTGAACGCCATAAGGCTGAACTAATCCACAATAGCAACTGTGGAAACAATAAATAATGAGGAAGAAAACAGCCGGGAGCGAGACCAGAGATTGGATTGAGGCCAATAGATGAATTGGAAGAGTTCAGAGCATGCAATCAAAGAATAGTGATGAGTTTAGATAATCTAGTTGCCATAATTGTCAGAAAATATATTAATAACACTAAAAAATAAAAATTCCCAACATAAAAAGCCAAAAATTAAGTTCTAAAGTTATCGCAAACATAGACAGAGTAGACGCTAGGTGAACTGCTACCCTTTTCTGGTTTTCCGTGTTGGGATCCAATGCAGGGCTTTGCACACACTTGTCAATGCTCTATCATTATGCCACGTTCCCAGCCTTAGCCTCCATTTTAATCATACTTCTTAATTTACAGAAGTACCACATTGCCTGATATTCAGACAGACCTAGAGTTCAATCCTGAATTGGCTACTTCTTAGTTGTATTACTCCTGCAAAGTTACAAAATGACAATGAATCTCAGTAATTAAATATAATTTCCTCTTTACAAAACTAAGTTGGTTAAAACAAAAAAAGGAAGTTGCATGTCTGACATTTAATGAGTCCTGTGAAATCCCAGTCCTTTTGTTTCACATTTATGTCACATGGGTTAACAGATATATTTCAAAATACATTCTCTGTATCCCAGAAACAAAGGATGAGGCTTCTCCAAAGGGAACAGCAGCCAATCCAAAATGGCTCACAGAGGGCCGTGCTAGAACAATTTGACCAATGTAGTACTGGATCTCAACAAAAATTATAATATAAATATACATAAGTTCATACTGATATTAACTAATAAATAATTAAATAGATGAGAGAGATGAGTTAGCATCCATTTTTTTGGTGGTACTAGGGTTTGAACTCAGGGCCTTATGCTTTCTAGGCAGGTGTTCTACCACTTGAACCACATCTTCAGTCCTTTTTGCTTTAGTTGTTTTTCAGGTAGGGTCTCAAGTTTTTGTCCAGTGCTGGCCTCAGATGACATTTTAAGATTAAAATAGAGAAAATGAGAAATCACCAGAAATTAAGATTGTAAAAGCATATATAAAAATATTTCCATTTAAGTATGGGTATATAAGTATGTATGCACATATATTTCCATTTAAGTGTGTGTGTATAGACACACACATATATCTCCATTTAAGTGTGTGTTTTAAATTACAATTCATGTCCTAGAGATAAATCATTTTGTGAATAAAAATATTGAAGAACCATGCAAAGGAAAATCAACCATCTAGCTGTTTATCACTTAAAGAAAACTGCAAAACCTTCCAATAGTTTTCATATTCCAGTGAGTTAACACATAGATCATTAATATCATTAAATACTGAACCACTTTTAATTAAAAAGTGTGGGAAGATCAGTCTTCAGATTTAAAACAGAATGGTACTAGTTACTATTACTGCAACTATCCAAATCCCTACTCAAAAGATGAAAAAACTTAAAGGAGGTAAACTCATATCAAATCAACATTCTGACCACAAAAAAAAAATGAAACAGATTTTAAATTTCTAATTTTGGACTGTTTTATGTCATTGAGGTGCAAGGCAGCTTTCTAAATAGAAGGCATTTAATCCATCCACACTGTCTGTTCTTGGATCAGCAAACAGGAAATGAGGTGCTGGTTCTTCTCTTTTGGGAATGTTGCTCTTGAAATTGGCTTTTTTCTATGCCCCATGGTTCCCCTCATTATTCATCTTCCCAGAGATTAGCACTTCAGAAAGCAATTGCTTGGCAAATATCAGATTCGGGGATGACTCAGGAGGATATAGTGGTGGAGGTGGGAGTAGGGAAAAGTCATGGTAGAAAAATGCTAGACTGTGAGATGATAGCCCCCTCAAAGAACACATCCACGGGGAGGTAGGGGGAGAATTAAAGATCAAGAGCCCCCTTAGCAATACATTGCTGGATTGTTATTTTTTCCTATTTTTATGTGTAAATTTTCAAAAAGAGATAAAGTAGAAATAGAAAATATTTCTAAGGATGTGAATATCTGGAATATTCTGAAGTGTTTCAGCCTCTGTATATATCAGCTTCTGGCTCACTTCTCAGTGTGGAAAGAATAATGGAACAGAAACAAATTGCATAGATAAATGAGCCTGGGGCAATTCATATAGCTCATCTGTTTGGAAACACCTGAAAATGAATAAACAGAAAAAATACGGTATCAAATCTAGTCAATAAACAGAAAATAAAAACTAAATAAGCATCATTTGAGGTCTCCAAGGACGAGTACACATCTGAGATTGATCTTCTATTTCAACACAAGAAAAATCAAAGCCATAAATGTAACAGATTTGAGATATTAAAAACAGAAAAAAAAAGTATGGTAGATATTTGCTGTTTGGTATGCTTGGTCTTACTTTCTGTTTTCTCTAACAAAATCTTTTTCTGAACTCTCGAAATCTACAAGATGGGACTATCAATGACATGCTGCCTTTTGTGCCTTGGGAAACCAAGGTGGGTCATCTGAGTGTCTCTGCGACCTTGAGATGCACTGATAGGTTCAGGGATGACCACGTTCCCAGAGCAAAAGTCCTTTTACAGGCATGGTATGGAGTCACGGAGAGAAGGAAACTCTCCCTTCCTGAGATCATGACATGCCAGGATTCATGTGAGCCAGGCAGTGTCTTTCCAATCATACTTTGTCTCATAATCACAATGAAAATCTAAAATGCCGATACCTAGCTCCAGCTGACAGATGAAAAGAGGAGAATGTGGATCAATTAATAGCCTCCTCAAACTCAATCAGGACTTATGTGCAGCATTAGGCATTAGAAACATATCTCTGACTTTTGATTATTACTAAAATGACACAAGAAAATTTATTTTCACTCCTTTGACCCACCACTCAGCTTTTGAATATCTTATTGTTCATGACACCTAAATAAAGAAAAAAAAAAAACAGGGTTAACAATTCTCCCAAAGTCATTCAATATTTCTCAAACTCACTTTTCTATAACTAGAAAAAAAAAAACTAGTGGGAAGAGAATGAAATAATTTCCCATTATCATTTATAATTTTGAGTAAACTCCAGAATGCTTATGCCTCCGATATAAATATGCTTCTGTATTAACCACATTGTCTCACACTTTCCCAAGGAAAACAGATGTCTTCATTTCAAGCCTGTCAGGATCTGAGCTTGCAGTTACTACTGCCACAGACTCTGTCATAGCACATGGCAGCAGCAGAGCAGTCACCTAAGCAACACCTGCCCTTGAATGAGAGCAAGAGCGTTGTGAAATCCTTGCACTGCTCGTGCTTGATTTACTCTGTCAGCTTACTCAGTTTTGTATCTCCAGGCTGGAATGATATGTGAAAATGTGGCCTTTGACCACAATATGGGCAGTCCATGTCAGTGGCATGCCAGTCCCCAAATAAGCTGAAAATTCAGATTCTTTCACTCAGGCCAAAAATATTAGCTATGAAAACAAAGCTGTCTCCAGAAGCCCACCTGGTATTAAAATGCATGTGACAGACAAGATCTTACTGATTTTGCCAACTGTCAGTGAGTCATTTGGCAGAGAATTTTCTCCAGTGCTATAATTTAATTTTCATATACACCCACAATACCTAGGGTAAAAGCAAAACAGAAATCTGTATTAAGAGCTAATCATTTTTAATCTTGCTAGATAGCTAAGCTTTTTTTCCTTCTTCAAACAAGAAACTAGATTCAGACAGGTTAATAAGTTACCCAAGGTCACAAATTAGCAAAGGACAGACATATGCATCAAACCAGAGCTCTATATACACAAGGCAATGTTATCTACTGACCTAAAAGTACTTCTTAGAGATATAAGGTATATACCCAAATACATGTTTTTATGTTCAAAGGAAGTTAAAGAAAAATATGCAGCTTCTATAGGGCTACAAAAAGAATACAGGCTTTCAAAGCATGTTTGATCTTAGAGCTCATCATTTCACTTCTAACTCAGTTCCATAAACTCTTCCTCAATGGCTTAACTGGTGATTGCTCAATCACAAAACATTCCTGGGGTACAGTGACAAGGAAATTCCTGTGTCACAAAATAGCCCATTCTCTGTTTGAAAATCCCTAAATATAAGAAAGTTTTCATTTATATTGAGGGAAATAGTTTGTTTTCCCTCAAATGTCTATCTTTAGTATTCTCAGATACCACCAAGTAAAGTTAGTTCACATAAAAACCCTTTTAAAATGGCAAGACAGCTTCATGCTTTTCCCAAAGACTTCCTTTGACTGGGATCAAAGCGGCATCCTTAAATGCTTCCCTAGGATGTGGTTTGTAGTCACACTCCTCCAGCACCCATCATGTAGCATACTGTGCCAACTGTGGACTGACTAACAGAATAGGGCAGTGCAGATTTCTCACAAATAGTTCTACATGTCATATTTCTGTTTTTATACACTAAAATTAAATTTGTTATTTTTCTATATGTCAATCATGCTACATTGTTGACTCATGAGTTTGGACTCAATTGAAAGCCCCGCTCTTACATAAATAGCTGATAAATCAGAGCACTGTACAGCAGTCGATATTTCAACAAAAACAATTATCCTGTTTAGGTCATATATTATTAGTTCCAGGACTAATTGAGCCATTTTTTAAAATTATGATTCTTTAAAATAATAATCCTTCATAATTAAAAGGTATTTTTTCCTACTTTTTTTTGGACAGTACTGGGGTTTGAACTCAGGGCTTTGGGCTGGCTAAGCAGGTACTCTGCCACTTGAGCTACATTTCCAGCCCAAAAGGTATATCTTAATGTTTATTTCTCAAGCACAACCAATTTTATCTAACAAATGCCCATAAAAACCAAATATAATTTCCATATTGTAGCTAAGAACAGCTAAAATAAGTCATATTAAGAATCCCAAAGTTATAAAACCACTATAGGTTGTAGTGAGATTTGAACCCAGGTGTGTCTGATTCCAAAATCTTGATTCTTTGCAATCATGTACATCTTTCTGTAGCTTTTTGTCACCTCACAAATTTAACATATTTGTCTTCTGTAACTATTCATTACAGGCAAAAATATAGAATGTCAAAATCAAAACAAAATGAAAGTAAAGAGCACCTACAAAAATAAAAATATAGCAATCGAAGTCTTCACAGGCTAGAGAATTGAGAGCTATGAATCCATCTAGTGGCATTATTATTTCGTCCAGCTTTATCTATATTACTAGTAAGGAAAATACTCCAACAGTTTTGACCAAATGCCTTACAGAACTTTCAGTTCACTCTGTACTCATTATGTAGCTCTATGAAACTAATTACACTAAAAAGTAAATGATGCATCACTGTTATTCTGGTTAATTTTAATAAATTCATGTTTTTATCCCAATAATTATCATTTCCATTTTAAATAGTTAGAAACATGTATTTAATAACCTGTTCTGAAATTTTGTCAGATTCAGTATTAAGGTTATTGCTATATATTTTCAGAATTAAGTTCCTTCCTTCCTTCCTTCTTCCTTCCCTTTTTCCGTTCTTCCTTCCCTTCCTTCTTCCCTTCCTTCCTTCCATCTTTCTTTAAATAAAAAGCACGTTAAATGCCTATTGTATGCTAGCAATATGCTTTGTGCTGAGAATACATACACAAATAAAACATGGTTTTACAGATTACTGCAACAGACATGAGAACAAGTGAAGTACAACAATATGAATATACTGTAATAAAAATATGTAGAAGGCATGATAGTAACACAAGAGAAGAATGTATAATCTGTTGAGAGGACCTTGAAGCTTACATTTGAGCAAAGCCTTTGAATGAGGAGGTGCTGTTCAGCTGGACACAATGGAGGAAAGACAACTCAGAGGCAACATGAGTAAAATAAAAGAAACAAAAATCAGTGGGTCATTGGCTAAAGATGAGACATAATAGCCAATGACATATTTAAAAAGATTTCGTAATGGATGTTAAATACCCAGTACTTTGTCACTGATCCTAAGAAGCCAATGTAAGGTTTTACTAAGATCATATTTATTTTCTAGAAAGATAACCCTGGCAGCTATGTGGAAAATAGAATGAAAAGAGAAGAAACTAGAGTTGGGAGAATCAATTGTATTTCATGCAGTAAGAAATGACGAAAACACCTACAAAATTAACCAAGGCAGGAATTGTAGTTTTCAATGGTTGAGAACATGACCTTTGGGATAATTCACTCACTAATTAGTCTCATAGTCTTGGGTAAATTATTCAATAATTGAATAGTGAAATTTCTGTTGTATTGTGTTCATCTGAAAATGGAGATGGCAGTGAATAGCTTATATTAAGCATTTAGGATAGTCCTCAAGACACTGGTATTACTGTATTATTCCTAAGAAGCATGTGTTTTGAGGATCAGATGAGAAAGAACCAGTTCACATACTGAATTTGAAATGTTTTCAGAATACTCAGTAGAGCTCTCTAAAAGACTGGATACACTTGATTCTCAAGAAAGTGCAGAGTTATATATCTGTGGCTCTCAAAACCATTGAAGGCCAGGTGCAATGGCTCATACCTGTAATTCCATCTACTTGGAAGGCAGAGATGGGGAAAACTGTGGCTTGAGGCCAGCCCAGGAAAAAATGCTGGTAAGATCCCATATCAACAAACAAGTTGGGTATAGCAATATGCACCTGTGATCCAGCTATGCAGGAGACATAGATAGGAGGATGGCAGTCCAAGGCCTACCCCAGGGAAAAGCCTAACAGTATATCCAAAAAATAACTAAAACAGAAAGAGCTGAGGGCATGGCTCAAGTAGTAGAGTGCTTACCTAGCAAGCACTAGCTTCTGTGTTCAAAACCCAGTACCTCCTTCCTCAAAAAAGTTGAGATAAAAGAGAGATAATCCACTAACTATTAAGAGAACAAGTGTACTTAGATATACACTGTGGCTCAGAAGCAAATGCAGCACAGGAGGCTTGAAACACAGGGATGAAAATAAAAATTGGAAAAAAAAATTCCGTAAATCCACGGGAGCAGAAACTTTGAAGAACAAATAGTGACTCAACAGGACCAAAGCTGAGAAAGACGACAAGTTAAGTGAGTATGGCTGACAAGACCTTACTGATAGAATGCAGGCAAAATGCAGAACTTTTTAGGTTAAGGGATCAATGGGTCAGAGGCACTGGAGCATGTGGACAGCAATGACACTAAGAAACCATGGCAGTGAAAAGGGTGGTAGCTCTAGAGAAAGTACTTTGAAAAGAAAGAATAGGAAGGAGACAGTGCAGCAGAGGGTAGTGTCTGAGGAAAGAGAAGATAGTTTCAAGTTGTATAGATGACTGGAGGCCTGGGGATTCAAGATTTAAGTAGCAAGAACAGCTTCATAGGAAGAAAGATATATGTTTGCACTAAAAAAGTGAAAAATGATGTAAAGACAAATAATATTCCAACTTGGTGATGAAGAAGGGACCCTCTATTTCTCCATAAAGTAGGACACCCAGTCACTTCTTGAGAGTAAAATGAGCAACAGTTGTTTTGGGACAAGTCTTGCTTTAGATTGTTAAACATTAAGAGTTACCCATGTGGAAAAAAAAAGCAAAGTCAAATAGCAATCAATGTAGGATAGCCATGGTGCACTTGATTGAGGTGGGAAGTTATGAAATTGTACACACACAAATCAAGCATACATCTGCATTGTTTTGTGGATTTTCTCAAGTTTTGTTTGGATACAGGAATATAACAATATGTACCTTGCATTTTAACCTTATTTATCTCTTGAGATGCCTAGAAATATGCTTTGGTATGTATTTGTTCATTTGAGTCAAGGTCTTAAATAGACAACTCCACAAGCCTTTATGCTGGGATACTCAGTTTCAAAAAGAAAATCTAGTAGAATTTGTTTTCCTGGATCTTGGTTCTTAGATATGTCTGTAAGAATCCCATGAGAGACTGATGTTGGTGCATGGAAATGAAAGTGAATCTCAAATTCCTTAACTGTTACTCTTGCATATAAATGATTGTTGAAATTTATCCTCTAGTAGCTTTGCTCTGCCATCTGGGATGGCTTCTGGCATTTGGAGTTACACTCCTATTCCCAAGCCACAGTGGTTTCAGCCAACTAGAGATAAGGCCATCTGTAAATTAATAATTGCCATCCTTCTGTGTTACTTCTGCTCAATATTTACTGTCATATCATTAGCTGATCTAGAGATTCTCAATTTTAATAAATATAAATTTTTTGTAGATATTTTTGCTTATTTCTAAATATTTTTGTCAGCACCTAGCAAAACAAATGTTCTTTTTCTAACAGCGTGCCTATTATAAATAGCTTTGCTGGTTCTATTCTTTGTTGTGTTCTTACATGCAGTGAGGACTCTAAAATGTAATTGGGAGCTGCTTATTTTTCTCTTTCTGGGTTTTATTTTTTTACATGTTTTTCCATCAGAAATGAGAAATTGACTCTTTTTGTCTCTAAGGGAATGAAGGTTTTGCCAAATCAATTTTATAATATTTAGGTATTTTCTTTTTACTTTTATGTTAGCAAGATCCAGTCTCTGATCTTTCTGTACTCTTAAAATAAACATAAAGTTAATAGGATTGTTTATACTAGGAGAGAACAGGTTCATAGGATAAATCCACACATGGTGCTGAATATGTTCTGAAAGAGTGACTGAAACCTTCATTACAAAACCAATGCAATTATCAAGGGATTAAATTTTTAATGACACTTTGTATAGAGAAAAGAAAATTACAACTGAGATAAAAATTTATCCACAATTTAATATGCAAGCCTGTATATTTACAGCTCATCTATACTGTCCAGCAGTTCATCCAAAGCTCTCTATTTTTGGAGTAGTCAATTACTCTGAATTTTCCAGAATAAGAGAAAAGTAAGCATGTGTGATTTCTTCCACTAGTAGACAAGGAAAATCTTTTAAACTAGGCTTTCTAACTCAGCTTCGCCATGCACTTAACATTCAAGTTTATTTCATCTCCGCTGTCTTTCTCACTTAATATGAAGAGTATAAGGAAAAATTCCTATTAGAAAAAAGGTGCTCCCTTAATGTTAGGCCTGACATTCCTAAAGGTGAGGACAGTTTTGATAGAGGTTTGAATTGGCATGGCTTGCATCCAGATTCACTGCCTCCCATAGATGGAGCATAATAAATATTTAATGATTGGTATGGATCAAATTTCTAGTGTTAGTTCTGCCACAACTACCATTTTGATCTTGACAGATACATAGAGAAAAAATTTAAAAGATCTAGTCAATTATTGTTTTTTTTCTTTTTTTCTCAAAATATCTTTATTAGCATACATTAGTTGTACAGGAGTGATTCATTGTGACATTTCTGAATATGCTTACATTGTACATTGATTAGGTTCACCCCAACACCTCTTTCCCTTGTACCCCTTCTTTACTTAAAACAATTGCAAAAGGTTTTATTGTTCTATTTCATAGACATATATAAAGTCATCAATATTCACCCTCCTTTATCCCCTCCATTCACACTGCTCTCTCCCACAAGTACCTACCCCACACAGGACCTATTTTACAGACCCATCCTTTATTTTTAATTCCAAAGACCATGTCTAAAGGGATTTCCGGGTGTACCTTAGCTGTAAACATACTGTACTTTGGTCAGTTCGAGCCCTTCTATTACTCTCTACTTTGGATATTGTTGACTCTCTATCATTCTCTTTTCCTTTCCCCCTTCCCCCAAGTTCCATACAATAGTTCCACTATAACAAACATGTTCTATACATAAATGTATATGATCCTGTTTGGTTTTGTGTATACATTTATCTTTTGGTTCTATCTTCCACGTGTGAGAGAAAACATGTGGCCTTTTGCTTTATGAGCCTGGCTTACTTCACTGAACAGATGTCCTCCAATTACATCTATTTACCCACAAACAACACAATTTCATTCTTCTTTATGGTTGAGTAGTACTCTATAGTGTATATATACCACATATTCTTGGTCCATTCATCAGATATAGGGCATCTGGCTATTTCCATAGCGTGGCTATTGTGAACAGTGCTGTAATAAACATGAGTGTGCAAGTTAATTTATACAAATCTGTACACAGAGTCTTAAACTGCAAAAAATTTAAAGGAGATCCATTTAGAAACACAAAGGGAATTTTGTCATAGTCACTGATGTAATGAGCCAGCAAAAATACAAAAAAAGACAGAATGTTTCAACATTAAATAATTTATATGTAAGACACAGCATCCAACCACAGCACAGCATGCATTCCTGTGAAACACACGTTGGAAGCAATTACTGAAAATCCCATACACTAAAGCCAAAGCCAAGTATCAATATAAAACTGAAATAAAGTAAATGATCTCAGATGTCAGTGGAAGTAACATAGAAATTAATAATAGAAAGCAAATTAGAAACCACACAAATGCATGGAAATTATATAATATATTCAGTATAATCCAAAGGTCATACAAGTAATCAAAATGAAAAATTTAAAATTTTGAACTAGGACTGGACATGGTGGTTGACACCTGTAATCTCAGCCAACCTGGAAGTAGACATGGGAGGATCCTGGTTCAAGGCCAGCTGGGCACAAAAAGTTATTGAGACCCTGTCTCAAACATCAAGCCAAGCATGGTGAGGCACAGCTATAATCCTTGTTAGGTGTGAGACAGGAGTAGGAGGATCACATCTGAGGCTAGCCAGGCAAAGGCAAGAGTCTACCTGAAAAAATAAGTTGATCCCAAAGGGCTGGTGGTGTGGCTCAAGTGGTTGCCTAGTGAGTTCAAGGCCCTTAGTTCAAGCCCTAATAACTCCCAGAAGTGTGAAATGAAAGGTAATTACAAATGTGATAGATAAATTTTTTTTTCATTTTTCTTTTATTATTCATATGTGCATACAAGGCTTGGTTCATTTCTCCCCCCTGCCCCCACCCCTTCCCTTACCACCACCCCACCCCCTCCCTTACCACCCACTCCCCCCCTTCCTCTCCCCCCCCTCAATACCCAGCAGAAACTATTTTGCCCTTATTTCTAATTTTGTTGTAGAGAGAGTATAAGCAATAATAGGAAGGAACAAAGGTTTTTGCTGGTTACGATAAGGATAGCTATACAGGGCATTGACTCACATTGATTTCCTGTGCGTGGGTGTTACCTTCTAGGTTAATTCTTTTTGATCTAACCTTTTCTCTAGTACCTGTTCCCCTTTTCCTATTGGCCTCAGTTGCTTTAAGGTATCTGCTTTAGTTTCTCTGCATTAAGGGCAACAAATGCTAGCTAGTTTTTTAGGTGTCTTACCTATCCCCACCCCTCCCTTGTGTGCTCTCGCTTTTATCATGTGCTCATAGTCCAATCCCCTTGTTGTGTTTGCCCTTGATCTAATGTCCACATATGAGGGAGAACATACGATTTTGGTCTTTTGGGCCAGGCTAACCTCACTCAGAATGATGTTCTCCAATTCCATCCATTTACCAGCGAATGATAACATTTCGTTCTTCTTCATGGCTGCATAAAATTCCATTGTGTATAGATACCACATTTTCTTAATCCATTCGTCAGTCCTGGGGCATCTTGGCTGTTTCCATAACTTGGCTATTGTGAATAGTGCCGCAATAAACATGGATGTGCAGGTGCCTCTGGAGTAACAGTCTTTTGGGTATATCCCCAAGAGTGGTATTGCTGGATCAAATGGTAGATCGATGTCCAGCTTTTTAAGTAGCCTCCAAATTTTTTTCCAGAGTGGTTGTACTAGTCTACATTCCCACCAACAGTGTAAGAGGGTTCCATTTTCCCCGCATCCTTGCCAACACCTGTTGGTGGTGGTGTTGCTGATGATGGCTATTCTAACAGGGGTGAGGTGGAATCTTAGCGTGGCAAGAGTCTACCTGAAAAAATAAGTTGATCCCAAAAGGGCTGGTGGTGTGGCTCAAGTGGTTGCCTAGTGAGTTCAAGGCCCTTAGTTCAAGCCCTAGTAACTCCCAGAAGTGTGAACTGAAAGGTAATTACAAATGTGATAGATAAAATTTAAAAAGATAATTTTGACATGTCAAAATGTGTGGAATGCAACTAAAGTTATCTTCAAAGAAAAATTAGTTGCATTAAAGAAAAAGTCAATTATCTCATGATTAATTTCGGGGAGCTAGAAAGTCACATCCAAAAATGTTAAGAAAAAAGTAAAGGAAATAAAAGAAACCAATAAAATAAAATCACTAGTCAATAATTGTCTTATTAACAAACTTTTTGTAAGATGCTCAAAAAAAAAGACAAAAGACAGAAGTCACAAATAAATAACACAAAAAGGGAATATCTCAACACTGGACACATATTTTTTTAAATTAAATATATATGCACACATGTGAATTTTAAAAATGTCAATAAATTAGGAAATTCAGATGAAATACAATAAAGCTCTAGTAAACATGTTTTCACTCTCAAGAAAAGCGGAGTCGAAGTCTTATATCTTATATCTTTATATTCAATAAAAATATTGACTCTGTAGTCAACCTTTGCACCAAGTAAACTCCAGGCCCAGATGGTTTTACTGGTGAATTCTCCTAACTCTTCATGAAGAAAAATGTATGCTGTTGCAAGTTCTCCCAGACAGCATAAAAAGACAAAGTCCCTGTCAACTCATAATATAAGGCTAGTTACACTTCTCAGATACCAAGTCTGAGAAGGACAATACAAGAAAAAAGTGCACACCAGGTATTTTCATTAATATAGAGTAAAACCTCACTAAATAAATATTAGCCAAGGGAATGTAGTAAGGATAATAATGGATCATGGCGGCCATGTTAGTTTTTCCTTCTTCTCTGTTTACTTTCCTGCCTAAGGCTAAAAGATTACTTTAATATTCATCAAATCAATGTGACCCATGTCAGTAGCAAGATAGAGGATAAAGATCTCATGGTTTTCTCAATATACATATGAAAATCATATGAAAAATTCAACATCCTTTGATGATGATCTCTTTAAGACATTTATAAACTAAGAACAGAAAAGCACCATCTCTAATCTGATATAATGACCTTTCACAAATCTATGGAAAACATAAATATGGATCCAAGATAGAAAACAAGGGAATTTCTGATTCTCTTGTTATCAGAAAGAACAGAGGATGTCTTCTACCATGACTTCTGTTCAAAATACTTGAATTAATGAGAAAATTTAGAAAGAACATTTGATATGAGTTGAGTATACGAAAATAGATCAAATTCTCTTTTGCTAACAACAAATGAATAATAAAGAAACTATTAAAACTTTATTATTTATAATTACACTGAAATTGTCAGATGCCTAGAAATACAGCTAACAAAAGTGCATTTTCTTTACAGAGAAAACTCCATAATGTTACTAAGAAATGAATTCATAGAAATATACTTTTGTCCTTTTTAATTCTTCCAAAATTATTTTGTAGTCTTAATGCAGTCAAAAAGCAACAATCTTGAACAGATTTTTTTTTGATGGAAATTTACAGTCTGATTCGAGAGTACATAATTTAATTAAAAGGACAAGAATAGTTCATATGTCTTGATGAACACACAAGTCACCTTACAGTCACTCTCAACTAAGTGGTATTAAGCCTATTAGATACTATTTAGCCAAGGCGTAGGTGTGTGAGTGTCCTTTCACAAAATAACTGAAGGTTCTCAAAGAAAATTGTGGTTTGAGGTGAAAAATGACATGATTTGGATTTACCTTATCCAGAGCTTATTTCTTGTCATTATTATGTCCAAAAAACATTTCAAGATGATATATTTTATATATATATGTGAGAGTAAGCACAATGTACATTATGTCTTTCAGCACAACAATTAAAAAAACGCAGGATTATATCAGAAAAAACACAAATAAATAAAAGTGCTCATTTCTTACCATGGTAAAACAAAACAAAAAAAAAACAAATAGCTTATCAAAATGTCAAACAGATTCAAGTTTTGCTTTTAACTTTTAAAATCATTTTTAAAATATCACTTAAAATTTTTAGACACAAAACTTTTCTAAATCTAGAGAAACTACATATGTGACAAAAGTGACATTCAAATTAAATTGAAATAAATTACAAAAATGAAACTAAGTGGTTTCCACAGTTATAAAGTTGAAGATTTATGTACAAGTAATCCTGAACCTGTGTGCATTATTTTCTAGCCATTATAAATATATAATTTCAAATTTAAAAATTAAACAAATAGAGCTATAAACTGATATTATTTATTTTATTTAAAAAATCTTATTTGGAATATTTTTGGAGAATAATAACTTAAGGATCTATTCCTTCCTTTAAGAAATAGAAAAAAATTGGCCTGTTGGAGTGTAATCCTAGTTACCTGTAAGGCAGAGATCAGGAGGATCTTAGGTGTAGGGCCAACCCAGGAAAAAAGTTAGTGAAATCCCCATGTCAACAAATAAGCTAGGCGTAGTTGTACACGTCTACAATTAGCTACACAAGAGGCATAGGTAGGAGGATTGTGATTGAAGGCTGGCCTAGGAAAAAAGCATGAGACCATATCTGAAAAATATCTAAAAGGGCTAGAGATGTGGCTCAAGTGGTGGAGTACCTGCTTAGCCAGTGCAAGCGCCTGAGTTCAAACTCCAGTACCATCAAAGAAAAAAATAGCAAAAACCATATTGTAAGTAAGATAAATGTATTTGGTAAAAATAAAATAATTTGTATTTCTTCCTTATAATTATTAATTATATTTTACATTTGACCCTGTCACTTTTCCAAAAATACTATGTTTTATTTCTAAACATACTATGCTTTATTTCCAAATCTAAGTATGGTTTAGGAGTCTTATGGACCCACTCCAATTGCCACTGCCTTAATAGACCAACATTTCTTCTAATTGAAATTAGTGAAAATTACCAAAGAACCACAATAACTTTTTAAAAATTGCATAGTGCCATCCAAAAGTCATGTGAACATTTTTTAGCATAACCATGGAAGTTCTAATTTTTCTGAAAGCTATTTAAGGAAAAATCACTTAAAAGACATAAAAGTAGAATGGGGTCTACTCAGAGAAAAGACCTGGGGGAGGGGGATAAGAGAGGGAATGGGGAGTGACTGTGATCAAAGTATGCTATAGGCACATGTGAAAATGTCACAATAAAACCCAATATTAAACTGGTGTCTGTATCTCATGCCCATGTTCCTAGCTGCTTGGGAGGCTGAGATTGGGAGGAATGAGGCTGGATGCCAGGCTGGGCAAAGATTCTTGAGAACCCTATCTCCAAAATAACCAAAGCAAAATGGACAAGTGGTAGAGTATCTGCTCCGCAAGTTTGAAGCCCTGAGTTCAAACCCAGTCCTACCAAAAACTTAATCAATGAATTAATTAATTAAATTAAGAAAACCCAGTTTCTTGTGCAATTAATATATGCTTATAAAATTTCTAAAGAAGAAAATTAATGCATAATAATTCATGAAGAGTCATGGATTCCTTCATTTTATTACTCAACCCAAATCATTATTCAGTAGAAAGACTCCTCAGGCTTGAGCAATAATAAATACATTTAGAGGTTTTTGATATTTTCCTGACTTTTGATCATATTAAAACCATTAGTCTTCACAAAATATTTTTACTAATTCATCATGAAGGTATACTTGTCAACACATGAGAACAAAGCATACTTTAACAGTTTTTTAACATGACTGATGATTTTTAAAACATAACTATAGATCAGCACAGCAAAGGAAACAGTCACTAGACTCAAGAGACAGCCCACCAAATGGGAAAAAATCTTTGCCAGCTACTCATCCAATAAGGGACTAATATCCAGAATCTATAGGGAACTCAAAAAACTCATCCCCCAAAGAATCAACACCCCAATGAAGAAATGGGCACATGAATTAAACAGGGAATTCTCAAAGGAAGAGGTACAAATGGCCAGTAAATACATGAAGAAGTACTCAACTTCCCTGGTTAAAAAAGAGATGCAAATCAAGACACTTAGATTTCATCTCATTCCAGTTAGAATGTCCATAATCAAGGGTAATAAAACAACAAATGCTGACCAGGATGGGGTGGAGCAGGAACACTTATACACTGCTTGTGGAAATGCAAATTAGTACAACCACTATGGAAGGCAGAATGGAGAGTCCTCAAAAACCTAGATAGAACTGCCATGTGATTCAGTGATACTGCTCCTGGGAATCTACACAAAGTGACATAAGACAGAATTCAGTAGAGACACTTGTACACCGATGTTCATCACAGCACTATTCACAATAGCCAAGCTCTGAAAACAACCCAGGTGCCCTACAACTGATGAATGGATCATGAAATTGTGATATATATACAAAATGGAGTATTACTCAACCATAAGGAATAATAACATGGGGTTTGAAGGTAAATGGATGCAATTGGAGGACATCATATTAAGTGATTTCAGTCAGGATCAGAAACAGAAAGTCCACGTGTTTTCTATCCTATGTAGAAGATAGATCCAAAGATAAAAATATACACAAAAACAAGCATCGTATATAAGTGCAGATGTAGAACATGTTTGTAATAGTCGAACTACTCTATGGAAATCGGGGAAAGAGGAAAAGGAAAAAAGAATGATAGAGCATCAATAATAGTGCATACCATTAAGATGTGAAGGTAGAGGATATAAGGATGTGTATTGAAAGCTGTTGAAAAATAAGGGGTGGAAGGTAAAGGGATAAGGGTGAGTATTAGCAGAGGGTGAATGGACCAAAGTAGAGCACACTCACAGGGGGTGTACATTAAGACACCCCTTTGAACATCAACTTAAATAAATATTAATAATGAAAAACAGGACTGTAAAATAGGTATAAATGTGTGGGGTGCGAAGGGTGCAGGAAGGAGATTAAGGTGACAGTATATGGTACATGGACTTCATATACTTATATGAAACAGAACTAAGAAACCTCTTGCAATTGCTTTAAGTGGGGAGGGGAAGGGGCTGAGGGGGAGAAATGGTGGGGGCAATGTAAATAATGTACAATATAAATCTAATTGGAATTGTCACTATGAATCCTCCCCACATAATGAATATATCTTAATAAAAATTATAAAATAAATAAAGAAAATATAGAAAATGTGGGCCTCTATTCATACCCTTGCCTGACAGGCCCCAAAATGTCAGAGGCCTCTGTTTTTCTAACTAAAGCTTCCCACAGAGAAGCCCACTGTTCACTCGTTCAGAATTATTTAGAAAACACTGGCATTGTTCAAGAAAAAAAAAAGTCCATTGATGCTTATTAAAGCATTGCAAATATTTTATTCAGGACCACTGTGATAGGTACAGGTGCCACTAACCACAATGGGATTTTGCAGTGGAGGAGAGAGATTGGGCTCAATTCCAAATACTTCATAGAAAAGTGGGAATTTATAGCCAAGCAGCAGGGGGAAGACAGTGGATGGAAAATTATGAAGAAGAAATGTCAGGGGTAAAGTAAACCAACCTAAAATAAGTTTCCCAACAAAAACATCACACAGGATACAATGGAGGATGAGGAACTCAATCCAGTGTCAAGGTGGTCAGATACCAAAAAGGAACAACTTCTTCCTTATAAAAGAAATCCAATTTCCAAGAAGTGTCCAGGTGAATCAAGGAAAAGGTTCAGGAGCCTGACTAAAGTTTGATCCAATAAAGAATATTTGTCAGCATTCCAGTATAGGAAAATATATGTTTATGTAAAACTTCTAGATTACAAGGTTACTAGAGATGATTCTGGAAGCATTTTGAAATTCAAGACAGTTTCTAAACACAATGTAAGATAACCATAGCATTTCCTTTTCCTTGGGACATAGCTTACAAATTAAGAACTTACCACATGCTATGCTTTGTAATAATCATTGCCCTCACTCAGGTGGCAAGTTCAACGTTCATACCTTGTTTAACATGAAGGATGTAGACATTTATTGGAGCGTTTGATTAACAAGGAGACTTTAACTCTGTAGCCAGTATAGGTGACTGACAATTTTCTTGCCCTTCATTCTTTCACCCCATATTTCTAGCTGTTAATGTCACTTCCTTGCCAGACAAAATGGAGGATTGCATTTAATGTCTCTTCTTGTTCTTCAAACCACCTGGGTGCTGAGTTGTTGCTTGCCTTGCTTTCTGGTCTCCTGCAGCCTGCAAATTCAAGTCGTTTGAAGACTTTTTGTTTAAAGACCAAGATCCATGCAGAACACTATCTTCTCAAAGCATCAGGACCCTTAGTGCTTCTTTGACCCTCACTACCTTTTTTCTGATAATTATTTCTGTTCCTGAGCATCACTTTTTTATTGTTAAACAATTTTTATTAGGATATACTTGTTGTATGGGGGGATTCATTGTGACAATTCCAAATAGGCTTACATTATACATTGGTTAGACTCCCCCTCCCACCCCTACCCCAACCCTTTCCTGCTCCACTTAAAGCATTGTTTCATTTCATATAAGTATATGAAGTCTATCAACCATATACAATCACCTTAATCTCCTTCATTCACCTCCACCACTTCACATAATTACCCCCCTACTCTGTACCTATTTTGCAATTAAATATCTAAGTTGATGTTCAGAGGGGTTTCTCAATGTATCCCACTGTAAATATACTTTATTTTGGTAGTTCAACCCTTTCCATTGCTCTCCCTTACCCCTTCCCTCCCTCCACCTATTATTCAACAGCTTTTAATACATATCATTATATCCTGTACTTTAATAGATGTTATGCATTTCAATATTGTTGATGCTCTATCATTCCCTTTTCCTTTCCCTCTTTACCCAAGTTCCATAGAGCAGTTCCACTGTTACAAACATGTTCTACATATGAGCTTGTACATGTTCATGCTTGTTTCTGTGTATATGTTTGTCTTTGGATCTATCTTTCACATATGAGAGAAAATAGGCAGCCTACTCACTCTATTCCAAACTGATTCTAAGCTATTATGTTATTGGCACAACTGTATTGCAATTACAAATATATGTAGTAGGCTAGATCATAATGTGTTGTTATGTCTTTGAACCATTGAGATAATGAAACATTTCCATACCTACTGTGGTCATCTCACCATGGTAGATATTGTGAAAAATACTAAGTATGAGAATTACTCTTAAAATCCTTCCTTCCTCTTTCACTCCTTCCCTTTTCTCCCTTTTCCCTTCTAGAATAATATGCTCGAAGCCATGAAAGCTTCTTTTTCATATAATTAAGTTATCCCCTTTGAAGACTGAGTGCGGGAGATAAACATTTTCTTCCTAAGCAGTGACTTCTTCAGGAAATTCTGTGTACTGCATCTGTTTATATCTTTTAAAACATTAATCTGGAAAAATAGTTTCACCCAGAATTCACATTGCTCTGTCAAATACACATTAATGAATGCCCAGGAAAATTGAAACAAAATCCTATGAAATAATCTTTCTTTAGGATCAACTGTTTTTCACCTGATTATCTTCTGTTGTGGCTTTAGTACAAAACCTACTCTGCATTCATTCTGCCTACAAAAAACAAATAGGATTTTATTGAATTTGATAGAAATTTATTTCTACAAGTAAAAAGCCATTTAAAAATCTCTATGAGAACTATTAAATTTATTACCAACAATAAATGTCTTTTGATTCAAGACGGGATGGATGTAGATAGATATAAGGTAATTAAATTTTATAGTTATTTCCTTTAGGGCACAGTCCTAGTAAATTTTAGTGTATGAGTCAGACTAAAAAACATTTTCATCTACTTTGGAATGTAAATGTTTTTATTAAAATATTCATTAAATGTTTTCACAGTAATTGTAACTTGTTCCTTCATGTTAAACACTAATGCTGAAGAATTATGTATACCACCAGTCATTCAGCTATGAAACATAAACATATAAAACTTCTTTGAAAGACTTGTTGCTTCAGCAGGAATTAGGTTTCTCAAAAGAAATCAGCTGTTTGTATGGATATATAATTCAAAGTATATATTGGCTCAGGCTTATAAATAAGAAAAGACTACTATACTGAAGATACTATCACGGACTTAGTCCTGTCTTTTTCCTGATCTTCTCTAGCTAGGACAATTCAGGGTTTCTTCCTGCCAGTGGACAGTAAAAGCTTTCATCTGGCTATGCATGTGGTGTCTGTAGGCACTGATCAGCCACAGAACTCACATATGCTGCTAGCATGGCTCCCTATGGTCTCCTTAATCCTCCCAAACTATAAAGTACCTGAGAGAGATAGGTGGTGGCTTTTCTTCTTGTCTACAAGGCATTTCCATTAGTAAATATTGGGAACAAATTAGGAACATGACTAATGTGTTTTATATGTTACCAAATGACTCAGAGGAAAAAATGGAAAAAATGCACGATAAGGACTCTTACATCATATAGCCCAAAGTGTGGTTTGCAGACCTCTAAAGGAACTTCAACGTTCTTCCAAGAGGTTCATGAGATAAAAGCTGTGTTTACAATAATATTAGGAACACTATTTCCTTTTTTTTTTCCACTGGATCAATATTTGTATTGATGATTCAAAAACCTATTGGTAAACCTTCTGGCACTTGACACAGGCACCAAACTTATGTAAAAATTCCTTTTTTGTCATGACTTACTAACGGATGGGGATCACTAAGTTTCAATCAAGAATGTGCTTAGTAAACCAGGCACTGGTAGCTCATGCCTGTAATCCTAGCTACTCAGGAGGCAGAGACCAGGAGGAGCACAGTTTGAAGCCAGGCAAATACTTGGTAAGACCATATTTAAAAAAAAAAAAATCACAAAAAAAGGGCTGGTGGAGGAGCTCAAGATATAAGCTTTGAGTTCAAGCCCCAGCACTGCCAAAAAAAAAAAAAAAATAAGTACTCGGTAAAACAGTAAAAGTTAATCATTTTATTAAATGTCTATACCAGAACAAATGCATTTTTAATATTCTGTGTAATGAAATAGGAGATTCATATAGAGCACTTCTAAAGCTGATCACATTTCGGTGACCATCTGGAAAAAAATAATTTGTATCATTGTTTACAATGGGAACTGAATTAGCCTTTTCTTTTTCATGGAATACTATATTTATCATTAAAAATGAATTTGAGGGGGCTGAATTTGAGGGGGCAGTTGTAGGGAACCTAGAATACATGATGCCCTGGATTTGGTACCCAGAGCTGCCTGAAGGGAAGGGAAGGGAAAGGAGGGAAAAGGAGAAAACAGGGGAAAAGGGGGAAGGGGGAAAGGGAAGGACAGGATGGAAATAAAGAAATGAAAGGAAAAGAAGAAGTAAAATTGAAAGAACTGGTTATTCAGAGTTGATATTTGGCATTGATTTACTCAAAAATGAGCAAATGAATTTGTTGCTTTCAGAAAAATAATGTTATATTTTGGTATTAACAAAATTGGAACTTTCAAGAAAAAAATCAGAAAGTGTGTATCTGTAACTATAAACTTAAAGGTTTAATTGCAAATGTGATTTTCTTTATATTAAATGATGAAATCTGTTGACATTTGAACATCTGCATACTCAATGATCCAATATTTTCTGAATGACCACTGCACTATGACATGAAAAGCATTAATGGATTTTTAAAAACTATTCAACATAAAAAAGGATCCAATGATTCTAATATAACAGAGGATTAAAAAGCTCACTGATGAGGTTTCAGATTTCATGGTGCACCTATCTTTAAGCAAAAAGCCTACCAAATTTTAGCATAAAAGCCAAAGAATATTCATGTCTTTGCAAAAAAAAAAAAAAAACAATTAAAGTATTCCTCTAATTGTAAATCTGTGTGGGTATGGATTTTCTTTACGTATTTAAATGGAAATGACATATGTTGATGTTTGAATGCAGAAACAGGAATAAAACTGCTAAATTCAAGAATCTAATTATATTATAATTCAGACATTGAAGAGATTTACAAAAATGTAAAGCATTTTCCTAAGTTCTGTTGTTGTTATTTAGCAAAATATAGTCTTTATAAATATTTGTTGTGATGTGTTGTTCATTTTAACATGTATGAAGTTTATTATTCTTATTACATAAGTCATTTTTTAAATTTCTCAGTTTAATTTTATATAGCAAATATAGATTTCTATAAATCACATAAATAAAAAAAGCCTTTGGGAGTAAAGGTATGTAACTGAGAAGTCATGGTTGGTATAAATATCAAGTCAAAGACGTTTTCTGGATTCCAGTTGTTTTAGTTTTCTAAGGCTTTGTTAACAAAATACCACAAACTGGATAATTTAAACAGAAATTTATTGTCATACAGTTCTGAAGGCTCAAAATCCAAGTCTAAGGTTTCAACAGGGTTGGTTCATGCCTTCCTAATAGATTCTTTGTTATAGTTTTCTAGAAATATTTGGCATACTTTGGCTTGTACATGCACCATCTTGATCTCTGCTTTCATGCCCAAAAAACACTCAGTTACAAGATTATGTCTACAAATGACAGCACAGCCTGCTTAGTTTGTGTAAGTGAATTCTGTGATGTTTGCACAGCAATGAAATCATCCAATGGTGCATTTCTGAGAATGCATCCCCATTGTTCAGCAATGCATAGCTCTACATAGATGCTTCCCAACTTATGGTGGCGGTGTTGCATTCCAGTAAATGCATTTTAAATTTAAAATATCATAAGTCAAAAATGTTTTTTATACCCCTAACCTACCAAATATCACAGCTTAGCCACATGGAGCACTGTGTAATGTCAGTTGCTCCCCTCCTGATCACACAGCAGACTGGGAATTGCAGCTCATGCTACTGCATAGCATCAGAGAGAGGACTCAGCATATATCACTAGATGGGAAAAGATCAAAATTTAAAATTCAAAGTATGAATGTAAATGGTAAAATGAGACCTATTGAAACTACTCCAGGAATGGGGGGAAAAGGGATAAAGGAGAATGATGAAGGAGGTGGATTCAGCTGTGATATATTATAAGAACTTTTGTAAATGTCACAGTGTACCCTCAGCACAAGAATAAATAAATAAATAAATAAAATTACAAGTTCTACTGAATGCATATTACTCTTGCACCATCATATAGATGAAAAATCATAGGTTGAACCACAAGTCAGGGGTCTGTGTGTGTGTGAAGAGGGAGAAGAATAGGCAAGAGGAAAGAGGAGGGAGAGAGAGTTCTTTTTTTTGGCAGTACTGGGGTTTGAACTGAGGATTTATATGCTTGAACTGTTTGCTGGGGTCTGATTTCTGCCTCCTGAACAGCTATAATTACAGGCATGAACCACTGGCACCTGGCTAGAGATTTCTTATAAGGAATGGATTCATATAATTATGGAGACTAAATCCCAAGAATGGCAGTAGGCAAGCTAGAGAACCAGGAGAGTCAATGGTACAATTCTAAACAATGTTCAAAGACCTCCCCTCCAAATCTGGGGATGTGATGGTGTAAGATGCTAATCAAGTCAGAGTCCAGAGGCAAGAGAAGATGAGTCTGAAGATGTTCAATGGGAAGAATGAATTCTCCCTTACTGGGTCTTTTGTTCTACCAAGGTCTCAGTGGGTTGGATGAAACCAATCCACACTGCAGAGGGCTTCACTGAGTCTATTGATTTCAAAAGTTAATCCACACATAAACACCCTTAAACACACACCTGGCCAGAAAAATGTTCAACCAAATCTGAGCATCCTGTGCTGTGATCTAGTCAAACTAACACATAAAATTGACAGGCACGTCACCATCAACAATGTTCTATGCACCTGCCCCCAAAGAGCTAAAATGAATTACAAATGCAGCAATTACAGACAATTTTAAGCAATTACAGAATATTTTATTAAAATTTCTATTTATATGAACTTTTATATGGCCTTTAAAATTCCTTTACGTAGCTCTCTGCCAACTCACATACACACAACACATGCGCACATACACACACAAAGAGAGAGAGGGAGGGGGGAGGAAAAATGGAAGAGGGAGATGAGAGAGATTTGAAAGATCTTTCACAACAATTTTTGACAGCAGGAACAGTTTAAAATAATATTTGGCTCTTTTTCTCATTTGTAAAAGGCAAAGCACATTGAAGAGATTATGTTAGCTTGCCCATGATATTATTCGGAATAAAGAGGGAGAACCCAGAGGAGAGCAAGAAGAAAGCAAGAGAAAAGATAACCTTAGATTGGAAGCCATACCAAAAGGTGAAAAGCCCCAAGGAGGGATGTAACTGGGAACAGACTAGCCCTTACCACCAATTACTAGAAAACAGAATACAGTATATAATTCTGTATGTAAGTTTATCACATAACTATAATAAATATATAAATATATAAACTATTTTCAGACATTGTTTCTAAGCAACACAAGTTTCTCTTCTCTACAGAAGGGAAAGAAATTAGCAACAATAGTCCAGCTCTCTGTTTTGAGGCATTTTCTATCAGGGTTCAGCTCTCCCTGAGCTGAGGAGGGAAGGACCAGTCTTAGGGTTCCTGAAGCAGCAGGATTTGCAGGAAAAGGGTACCAGAGATAAGGCAGCTGTATGGGTAAAAAGATCTAGAAATTTTCACAGGGACACCAAGATACATGCTGTGTACCAGGTGAGGCCATTAGAAAAGATTTCACAAAGCTAAAAAACAAATCCTTCTAAGTATTTAAGAAATGTGACAAATATCAAAATAGATTTAAGACCACCAATAAGAATAAAATGCTAATTCCCAGTATGAGTTCTTCTTTGATCAGCTTTTAGGTATTTGTTTAATAAATTTCCAAACTTATAGGAGTTTCTGTTCTCTTTGCATTATTGAGCTTTAATTACACTGTGTTGAGATAACATTGTCTGCTGAAAGTAATCCTGTGGCTTGCTCCGTTAGCGACTACGGCAACCAATTAATGTGTCTTTGAGAAGAGTATAGATTCTCCAATTAAAGTTGTTGAAATTCGACAGCATATTAAGCTTCATTGTGTTGTTCAAGTTACAGATAGCCCTATTGACTTTCATCTAACTCATTACCAGTCACTGAAAATTATATCCTAAAATCTCCCCTTATATTTGGAGTGCTCATTTCTCAAGTTTCGCTAGCTTACGTTTGACATATTTTTCATCTATTTTATTTGGTATGTGTATACGTTTTGAGTTAGTCTAAATTTCTGTGGAATTTCTATTTCTTATTTGTAATATCCATGTTTTCCTTAAAATAATTGTTTTTGCCTTCAAGTTCATATTTTGGATGATTATCTTTTTAGTGACCATCTTGTATTTTTTACCCATCTGTTTCATTCTCTCTGCTTTCTTATGCTTTATGTGTGAATACAGCATTTAACTGCATATTGTGACTTTTTATCTTACTTATAGGTGCCAAATTTAGTTCATTTGTGATAATTTTAATAGCTTGTAATTTGATTGTATATCTATCATTTATACTGCTTTTCTCTACCTCTTTTCCTTCTCCTTTTTATAAAATATTGATAGTTAATCTTGACTGTGATGATGGTTTCATAGGTGTAACCACCTATCAGACTTACCAAGTTGTAAACATGTGTTGCAGGTGTTTTTGTATGGAAATCACACCTCGATAAAATTGTTTGCCTTTTGATAAAACCCGTTCTGTCTTAAATTTTGAAATTTTAGTTCTGCCTTATTTTCTCTTCCTCAAATTTGCCATAATTTGACTAGAATATCATTATCATCAACAAAACCATCATCATCATTTTTTTCAAGACAGTCTCACTATGTAGCCAAGACTCATGATCCTCCTGCCTCAGCCACTGTGTATTGTGATTATAGGAATGTCCCACTTTGCCCAGCCTGTTACTACCACTATTATTGTTTGGTGCCAGGGATCAAACTCAGGATCTTGTCTTGTGCATACTAAGCAAGCACTCTATCACAGAGCCATGCCTTCAGTCCCCTAGAATAACAGTATTTTATACAATCAATGTCTGTTTTTTATCAAAATGTTTATAAATTTCCTTCTTCATCCTCCTTTCTTACTAATCCAATATTTTATCTCTGAACTAACAACCTAATGAAGTTCTTCCTGTGTAAATCTGTGAATACTCACATTATATCAGTCAGAATGTGCTTTTTTCCCACCATCCTTCTTGAATGCTGTTGAGGTCATGTTCAATTAGGATTAATTTATGGAAACTCTGTACAAGATTGAAGTGTATATCCCAAAACAATTTGTACTGGCTTTCACTTCACTTAGGAGAGTCATTATCCCAGACCCATTTTTATATAAACTTTATTAAAGCACATTTCTCACAGGACATGAAAATCCTATGAGCAGAACTCAAAGATTTATGGGGGATAGGTATTACATTTGGGTAATCACAAGATAGATTTAATAAGAAAAAAAGTCATAGACATCCCCTTTGTTCCCACTTCACCCCTTCTTCCTGAAAGTGACTTTTTCCTGACTTACATTAGTTATAGAATAGGTTTCCTGCTTTAGATTTTATTTAAGTGGAATCATGTGTTCTGTATTCATTTCTGCATCACCACACTACCTGTATGTCATCTTCACGGGAGTCATCACACTGCTGTGTGTGCAGTAGCACTTTGATCATACTCACCATCAGTCCTGAATGCTATTCCACTGCATAAATGTGTCATAATATATTTGTGTTTGTTCTATTGCTTTTGGGTTTTGTATTGTATTGTTTGGTGCTAGGAATTGAACCCAGGGCGTTATGCATGCTTGTAAGCATGTGGTATGTTTTCTGTTCTTCGGTTTGCTTGCTTGTTTTCACTGTTGATGTAACATTGCTTGAGTGTTCCTCTTTTGAAGATATAATAATGCTGATGTGAACATTCATGTAGAAGTACATATGAACATGTTTCTTTTGGCCACATAACTATAAGTAAACTTGTTGGTTCATGGCCATACATATACTTTAGTAGCTTCTACCAATGGACACTCATAGGCAGAGCGTGAGATTTCCAGCGTTCCATATTTTAGCCAATCTTGTGGGTAAAGTGAATATTACCACATTGTAATTCTCCTTTACAATTTCCTGATGTCTAAAAGAAACACCTTTTCACACGGCCATCAGCCATTTGGATATCTTCTCTAAAAAGGGCTTGTTTAAGACTTTTGTACATGGAACTATTAAGCTGTCATTGCCTTACTGATTTGTTGGAGTAGTTCCTATGTTCTGGATATGAGTCTTTTATAGATGGTTTTATAAAGACTGTAATCTTGTCAGCTTACATTACAACGATTTAATGGTGTCTTGATGAAAAATTCTTATTTTTTCACTTACTAATTTTTTCAGTCTTTTTCCTTATGACTGTTTTTATGTCCTACTTAAGATATCTTTGCACTTTATAGTCATAAATATATTCTAACATGTTATATTCTTGAACTGTTCCTTCCAATACAGTAGACAACAGCCATACAGCTACTTAAATTAAGTAAAATTTAAAATTTTGTTACTCAGTCACACTAGCTAAATTCCAAGTCTCCAGTAGCTATGTGTGGCTTTTGTCACATTGCTTGGTGTAGGTTTAGAATATTTTCATCACTGTAGAAAGTCCTACTGGGTAACACTGTAACTCCCTAATATTGATAGCTATAGTCACATGGAATTGGTAGGTGTGTTGGGCAGAAGTAAAGGATTAAGATTCTGTTTTCCAGATGTGGATATCCAATTAGTCCAACAGTAGTTCTCAAAAGACCACCTTTCCTCATTGCTCTATAGGGTTACCTTATCATAAATGAGTTGACTATATATGTGTAATCTTATTATAGACCCTACGGGTCTAATTCATTGGTCTGTCTGTCTGTCCTTATGCCTAAAATCACACTGTGTACTTACTATAGTTTTACAGAAGATCCTGACACCATGTGGTATAGACACTCCTTTACTTCTTTTACTTCTTCAATATTATATTGGTTATTCTTGGGCCATAGATTCCATATAAATGTTAAAATCAACTTGTGTTCCACAAAAAATATTTTGGATTTTTTTTTTTTGGCAGTACTAGGATTTCAATTCGGAGTCCCATGCTTTTTTAAGCGTGTACTCTATCATTTAGGCCACATCCTCAAGCTCTTTTTTGCTTTAGTTATGTTTTAGATAGTGTCTTGCATTTTTTTGCCCAAGGTTGGGTCTGGACAGTGCTTTCTGTGTAGCACTGCCACACCTGGCTTATTGGTTGAAATGGGGGTTCATTAACATTTTGCCCATGCTGGCTTCAAACCATGATCCTGTCAATCTGTCTTCTTAGTAGCTGGGATTGCAGACATGTATCACCACACCCAACTATTTCTACAATTTTTATTGGGATGTTGCTGATTGTACTAATCTTAATAGTGATAAATGATAGATTTACTACCTTGAGTATTTCTATCCATCAACATTTTCTTTTCAGCTTATCCTAAAAGTAGTTTATAAATTTTGATAACGAGTTCTCGCTATAGTCAGCATTTCATTATTGTAACAAATGCCCGAAAGAATCAACTTAATAAGAGGAAAGCTAATTTTGGCTCACAGGTTCTGAGGTTTCACTTTATAGTTGGTTGACCGTGTGACTTTGGGGCAGTACCAGAGAATACCAGAGACTCTGGGGTAGTATTAGAGAGTACGTAGTAGAGCAAACCTACTCACATCATGGTAAGGAAGAACTATGATCTGAGTTTATGCCATCCCCCAACTCATATGCTCAAACCTAATGTCATTTATTAAGAGATGGGGTTGGTGGGAAATGATTGTGATAAAGTCTTCACCCTCATTAATGGGATAAGTGCTCCTTTAAAAGGGGCTCCAGGGGACTCTCTTGCCCCTTTTGTCTTGTAAGGACACAGGAAGAAGGTGCAATTTTTGAAACAGAGAGCTTGCCCTCACCAGACACTGAATCTTCCAGTACCTTGATCTTGGACTTTCCAGCCTCCAGACTTATGAAAATTACATTTCTGTTCTTAGTAAACTACCCAGTCTGGGGCATTTTGTTATAGCAGCCTGAATGAACTAAAACATGTGCTAATAATATTTGGGGTATGAGAGTTGGAAAAGGAAAGACAGTAACCTTAATGTTCTAGAATCATCTGTGTGAAGAATAAGAACACCTTGAGCTGTAGTATAATTCTAAGGGAGAATGACAAGACAGAGCAGATGAGAGAACAAAGCTTGATGACCAGTTACTTCTGCCTTCTAAGGCTTTAGACCATGGACAAAGCTGTACTTTCCAAAATAGTAAACATTAGGCCTCATGTCACCATTTAAACTTAATTTTAACTTTAAATTAGTTAAAGTTAAATAAAAGTTTAATAGTAATTAAATTCCAATTTAATTTACATATTAAATTAAAAACAACTTGAAATATAAATTTATTTCTTCAGTCACATGAATCTAATTTAAGTGTTCAGTAGCCACATATTAAAGAACATTTTCGTCATTACAGAATGTTGTACTGGACAGCACTGGTCCAGAGAATGTAGGTCATCTTCCACATGGCCTTCTTTGGTCCTAGAGCAAGTCACATAGACTCTAAACAGACAAGGCAAGGTCAGAAACCCTGTGCTTATTCTCTTCAGTAATGTTTAGAGGGATTGAAATGAAGAAGGGAATCAAAGAGAATGTTTTGTATGAGATAATGATTGTCTGAGTCAAAACTAAATTGTGAGGGGAGAAAACAGGAAAAGTAGAGACCTTGGTGTCTAAATGTTCTCATGAAGAAAGATAAAGGTGTTAAGAAGAGATTTACTTGTGTTTGCTGTTGGAACTCCATCAGCTGTGTGACTGATCTCCGCTGTAAAAGTGCTTATCAGACAACATGGAGCCAACAGAGAGTGAGGGGAGGAGTGTATGGTGAATAGAATCTTCCTTTTCACATGGGCAGAGGGTAAGGGTGAGTTGTTCATGACTCAGGCAAAAGGATTTAGAGATGATTATACTTTTGGTCAATAAGACACATTCTTAGAACACTTTATTTGTCCTGTGAGGCACCTACTTCTCAATTATGGCAATTGACATGATGGTATGAAATACAAATTTAAATGCAAAAATAGAACTGTAGGCTGGAGGTGTGGCTTAAATGGTAGAGTGCCTGTCTAGCAAGCACAAAGCCCCAAGTTCAATCTTCAGTACTTCCACAGAATTATCATTTAAGTGTGTCATGATACTTAGGGATATTGAGGAAAATTATGACAAATTTTGCCAAGCAAATTCACACTGGTGGTTCTTGCATTTTCCACTCTGAAATGAAACTCTTTTCAATAATATGTCTTTTATAATTGCTTTCTCTAGCTTTCTGAAATTCCAGTTTGGTTAAGACAATTTAAGAATATCTCACCAAACAAAAAGGCTTGAAGACATTATGGGAAAACCATGACCCAACTTCCTGGAAAGTCAAAGGAGCATAACCTATGGCTAAACTACCAGAAAACACTTTGCACCTGGAAACAGCTCTGGACCCCTCAAGGGGAAACTTGTGTGAGCCTTTCTGGAGAGCTGTTTTACCCTTTTCATGAGTCTTTGTGATAACTTTTGAAATCCTAGATATTTATGATAAGTGCACCCAGAAATTACATTTAATTCCCTAGGACTGGACTGCATATTCTCTAATAAGATATAAAGCAAATATATTTATTTATGTACTACAGGAAAAAAGTACAGTGCATTCTGGTAATGTCCTTCATCCCTCATGATTTGTCCTTTGAGAATTTGTGTGGAAGGAAATTGTATAAGCAAGCTTAAATATAAAAAACATAAACTCAAAGAAATACTAAATTTTTTCATAAACAATGAAATATCATGATTGATACCTTCTAAGAGTATGTCACTACATAAACTCATGGCTTTGTTACTAACATTTATTTCCATTTTGAAAGACTAAAGCTTTTGTCTAATGATATGTTGTATGTGAGTCTTCCTTCCACTAGTTGGAGATGAAGAAAAGTGAAAAGACACAAATAAAACAAAACTTTAATCTCTTGTTAAGTGCTAAAGAACAAGAAGAGTTTCTAGGAGGGGGATCCAAGATGGCAACTAGAGGAAGGAAGCAGACAGTGTGAACTCCATAAATCAAACATCTTGCTGAAATGCTGGAGCCACACTTGGCAGAAAAAAACCACCAAGAAGAAGCAAAACTCAGAAGCCCCAATTCTCCCAGCTCGTACAAAGCTTCTCCATGCCACACTGCAATGAGAAACCAAGAGGGCTCCTGAACCAACAGACACCAGCTCCAAACCTTCTTGGGAGATGCAGACCAACAGGTGAGCAAATAAGTGGTGCATGGTATTCCCACAGCCACCCCTGGGTAAACCAGCATAGTCCCCCAGACAGACTGACCCTCCCCCCCACAAAAGAAAAGCTGCATAACAAACAAGGGACTGAAAAAGACATGCAGAAAAGAAGGTGGAGCTCCTTGAGCACATCAGAGAAGGGGGTAGGGTTAAGGAGCTGCCTCCATGTTAACTTTCAGTAAACAAAGCCTGCAACAGTAGAGGGCTGGCAGTAGATGGCAAATGAGCTGCAGCCTGAAATAGGGCAGATAGTGGTTCACAAAACTGTCTCTTGACCCAACTACTTGGTGAGACTACAACAGAGCTACTGCTTAAATACCAACACCAGGACTGGATGCTGAAAGAGTAACACCAGAAGTACTAAGACTGAAATTTCATTGTATCTTTTTTTTTTCTTCTTTTTCTTTTTCTATTTCTCTCTAAGTGCTTGTCTTGTTCACTGTTGGTTAGTACAAAATCTCTCCCTGTTGATTTCTTTGTTTCTCTGTTTCTTTTTTTTTCTCTCCTTTCTTTTACTTCTTTCTCTTTCTTAGTTTCATAAACTTTTACTATTGTAAGTTGGTTAACATTAAATTACACACAGAACAAGGACAGAAACAGCACCAAGTGGAATGATAGGAAGAAGAAACAGGGATGGAAACCATTCTCCTTCCCAAAATAAATTAGTACAGGATTCAGAGGTAAATAAAGAAAATGGATACCCAGTTTCAGACCCCAACAAAACAAAGATAGACTATCCCGAGGAACCCAACAAAGTCAAAAGAACACACTGAAAGAAGAAATCCTGCAAGAAATCACTGAGAATTTCATGGAGATATTACTAGACAAGGTCAACCAAAATGTACAGGAGGCAATCAAGAAATTCCAAAACAATAAAAATAAAGAATATGAGAAGACACAAAAAACAAACAAGAGAATTCATAAGAGCCCTAAATAAATACCAAAGTGAAGCAGAGAACACCATAAATAAAGACATAATTGAATTAAGGATGAAAATTGACAATATTAAAGAGGAAGTGACCCATGGTATAGAAACCTTAGAAAAAAAATGAAACAGAAATACAAAACACAATGGAAGGCCACTCCAGCAAACTGGAACAAGCAGAAGACAGAATCTCAGAACTTGAAGACAAAATTTAAATTAAAGGAAAACCCAAAGAGCTATTACTCAAACCTGTGAAAGGAATATGCAAGACTAGAGGAAGGAAGCAGACAGCATGAACTCCATCAAAAGAACAAACCTGAGAATCATGGGTATTGAAGAAGGAGAAGAGGTGCAAGCAAAAGGAATTTGCAATATATTCAACAAAATAATAACAGAAAATTTCCCAAATCTAGAGAAAACTATTCAGGAAGCCTCCAGGACACCAAACAGACGACCAAAAGAGAACTACTCCATGACATATTATCATTAAAACAACAAGCACAGAGAATAAAGAATATTGAAGGCTGTAATAGAGGAAAAAACAAATAATATACAAAGGCAAACCCATCAAAATCACAGCAGATTTCTTAATGGAAACCTTAAAAGCAAAAAGATCATGGAGTGAGGTATTCTGGGCACTAAATGAAAATAACTTCAACCCTAGGGTACTCTACCTAGAAAACTATCATTCAAAATAGATGGAGGAATAAAAGTCTTCCATGATAAGCAGAAATTAAAACAATATATGACCACCAAGCCACCAACAAAATATTCTTCAAGGAATTATGCACACAGAAAATGAAAGCAAACAAAACCATGAAAGGACAGGCAGTACCAAACCACAGGAGAAAAAGAGAGAGTAATATTGATTCAGCTGCACACAATCAAATCCTTAAATAACAAAAACAACTAAATGACAGGAATCACCACATACCTATCAATACTAACAATGAATGTTAATGGACTGAATTCCCCCATCAAAAGACACCATTTGGCAAACTGGGTTAAAAAAGAAAGATCCAGCACTCTGTTACTATACAGGAGAACTATCTCATTAACAGAAACAAGCACTGACTGAGGGTGAAAGGCTGGAAGATTTACCAAGCTAATGGCCCCTCAAAACAGATGGGAGTAGCAATACTAATCTAGGACAAAGTAGACTTCAAATTTACATTGATCAAACGAGATAAAGAAGGACACTTCATACTAATTAAAGGGGAAATACACCAAGAAGAAATAACAATTACCAACCTATGTGCACCCAATGTCAGTGCACCCAATTTCATGAAACATACTCTGAAGGAACTAAAAACATATACAGACTCCAACACAGTGGTAGTGGGAGACTTTAATACCCCCCATCACCAATAGGTAGGTCTTCCAAACAAAAAATCAATAAAGAAATCTTAGATCTAAATCACACCATAGATCAAATGGACCTAGCTGATGTCTACAGAATATTTCATCCAACTTCTGCACAATATACATTCTTCTCAGCAGCCCATGGAACCTTCTCCAAAATTGGTCATATCTTAGGGCACAAAGCAAGCCTCAGCAAATATAAGAAAATAGAAATAATTCCATGCATTCTATCTGATCACAATGCCTTAAAACTAGAACTCAACAACAAAAACAATAGTAAAAAGCAAGCAAACAGTTGGAAGCTGAGCAACACATTGCTTAATAATCAATGGGTCATTGATGAAATAAAAGAGGAAATTAAAAAGTTCCTGGAAGTAAATGAAGTGAAAACATGATGTACCAGAACCTATAGGACACAGCAAAAGCAGTATAGGCAAGGACTTCCTCAATAGAGCCCCAGTAGCTCAGCAACTAAGAGAAAGTAGGGACAAATGGGACTTCATAAAACTAAAAGCTTCTGCACAAGAAAACAAATGGTCTCTAAACTGAAGAGACCACTCATAGAGTGGGAGAAAATATTTGCCAGCTATACATCAGACAAAGGACTGATAACCAGAATATACAGGGAATTTAAAAAACTAAACTCCTCCAAAATCAATGAACCAATACAGAAATGGTCAACTGAACTAAACAGAACTTTCTCAAAAGAAGAAATTTAAATGGCCAAAAAACACATGAAAAAATGCTCACCATCACTAGCCATAAAGGAAATGGAAATCAAAACCACACTAAGATTCCACCTTACTCCTGTTAGAATAGCCATCATCAAAAACACCACTAACAACAGGTGTTGGCAAGGATATGGGGAAAAAGGAACCCTTGTACACTGTTGGTGGGAATGCAAACTAGTGCAACCACTCTGAAAAAAAACTTGGAGGCTTCTTAAAGATCTAAACATAGATCTGCCATATGATCCAGCAATCCCACTCCTGAGGATATACCCAAAATAATGTGACACAGGTTACTGCAGAGGCACCTGCACACCCATGCTTATTGCAGCACTACTCATAATAGCCAAGTTATGGAAACAGCCAAGATGCCCCCAGTATTGATGAATGGATTAAGAAAATGTGGTATTTATACACAATGGAATACTACTCGGCCATGAAGAAGAATGAAATCTTATCATTCACAAGTAAATGAATGGAACTGGAGAACATCATCCTGAGCAAGGTTAGCCAGGCTCACAAGACCAAAAATCATATGTTCTCCCTCATATGCAGACTTTAGATCTAGGGCAAATACAGCAATGTTGTTGGACTTGGGTCATATGATAAAGGGAGAGCACACACGGGAGGTATGGGGATAGGTAAGAAACCCAAAACATGAAAGTGTTTGATGTCCCCACTGCAGAGAAACCTTAAAGCAACAGAGGTCAATATGAGAAGGGGATCAGGAACTAGAGAAAAGGTCAATTAGCGATGAATCAACTTGGGATGTAACACACTTGTATATGGAAGCAATGCTAGGAATCTCTCTGTATAGCTATCCTTATCTCAACTAACAAAATGCTTTGTTTTTCTTACTATTGCTTATACTTTCTCTTCAACAAAATTAGAGATAAGAGAAGAACAGATTCTTCTTGGAAGCGAGGGAGTGTTGTGTGGAGAGGGAGCGGGTTAGGGGTAGGGGGAGAAATGGCCCAAACAATGTATGCACATATCAATAAACGAATAAAAACAAAAGAGAGGAGTTTCTATTGCAAGTTTTGTTGTTAAAGATTGCTTTTTCCTTCTTCCTCTTTTATTTTTTATACATTTTGTGTACAAGTCATCACAGTCATTTTAAAAGAGTATAAAAGTGTGTTATAACTACAATGTGTGGGGTCTGGCAAATATCTGTTTGGATCCCTTTGCTAAATAAGTTGAACTCTAATGGAGAGTCTTTCCACCTTCTCATAACATTCTCTGAAAGAAATTGGCCTGTACTTTTGGTTTGTAAACAAAACGGTATTATTGGAATTAATGGACATTCAATAGTTATGTAAAACAGTGGTGAACTCAATGTCTTTACTTGTTTTTTACACTTTTACCTGCTCTGCAGCGCAGTACTGTGTGCTACCTTTCTAAATTCTACTCACCCATCACCATCCAACGTGAATTCTGTGTCTTGGAAAAATCCCTCATTTCACAATTCTTTACTTTATTTAAACTCATGGAAGGATGCATAGGAGAAGGTCTAGGAGTGTTCACACACTCCTCATCTGTGAGCTAAAGAAGACCTCAAACCTCAAATTATGTTTGCAAGCATCTATAAAGCACTCACTGCATTTCTCCCACTAGATTAATATTGACTACTCAATGATGAGAGTGGAGAGAGAAAGGAGAGAGAGAACTGTTCCTGTCCTAATGGATTTTTCAGCTTAGCATCAGAAACAAAAATCAAATGTTCATTCAAATATAAAATCAGAAATTGCAACGGATGCTTTATAGAAGTACAGAAAAATTTGAGTTTATAAAACCTAGGGACTTGATGTCAGGAACAGTTTCCCTGAGAATGCAGGCAATGAGCAGAGATTTGTTGGCAGAATAGGTTAATGTGACAGAAGCCCTGGGGTGTCAGGTAAGGCTGGAAAAGGGAAACATTCCAGGGAAAAGGCAGCTGAATACAAAGTCAGGAGGTTTCCTGAGTGAGTTCAGAAGATGGGAAGCACAGAGCCAAATTAGGAAGGAGAAAATGATGCTGGAGAGACTGGAAGGGGCTAGATTGTAATTGTCCTTAAAGTCCATTCTAAGAATTATTTAAAAACAAATTCCCTTTTTCTTTTCTATTGACATATATTAATGGTATAAGGGGATTTCATTGGGGCATTTCCATACTTGCATAATAATGTACTTTTATTGAGTTCTTCTATTACTTTTTCTTGTCCCACCTCCCCCCCTTTTCTAATCAATTTTTAATGGGCTTTATTATTCTATTTTCATTCATGCATATAAAGTATTTTGGTCATAGTTGGGTACAGATGGGTCACACCTGTAATTCTGGCTGAGATTTGGATCACCGTTTGTGGTCAGCTTAAGCAAAAAGTTTGCAAGATCCCATCTCAACCAATAGCCGGGTGTGGTGGTGTATGCCTATCATCCCAAGCTACACAGGAGACTGAGATAAGGAGGATCACAGTTCCAGGCCAGCGCAGACAAAAAAGTTTGCAAGACCACATCTCAATGCAAAAAAACTAGGTGAGGTAGCGCCCATCTGTCATCCCAGGGACAGCGGTAAACATAAAATAGGATAGTGGTCCAGGCTGGCCCTTAGCAAAAGGAGAGACTCTATATCCAGAATAACCAAAGAAAATGGACTGGGTTGTGGCTCAAGTGGTAAAGTGCCTACCCAGCAAGTGTGAAGCCCTGAGTTCCATTGTGTATACCTCACATTTTCTTTATTCATTTCTTGATTGATAGGTTAGTGGACACCTATGCTGATTCCATAATTTGACTGTTATGAATAATGCTGTTAGAAACAGGTGTGAAGGTATCACTGTCGCATGTTGGCATACATTCCTTGGGATATTTGCCCAGTAGTGGTATAGCAGGATCCTGTTGTAGTTCTGTTTTTAGTTTGTTGAGAAACCTGCACACTGATTTCCATAGCGACTTCAATAATTTACTTTCCCACCAACAGTGTAGAAGGGTACCTTTATCTCTGCATCCTTGACATAAGTTTTTATCACAACAATAGTGGGAAAACAGTGAGGATTCCTAGGTGAAAAAGTAACAAGATCAGATTTGCAATTGTCAAAAGTATGAAAAATTATTCTGAAGTCCCAAGAGTGAATTTGCTTGGAAAATATTAGTTATTCAACAGAACTGTGATAGTGGTTTGGACATTCTTTTCATTATATAATTTCTAACTATATATTTTCTTGTTTATTTGCTTGTTTCTGCCTTACCTCCTACCTTAAACTCCTTGGTATGAAAAGCCTACATAAAGCCACTTGTGAAGTACTTTTTTTCTATAGCTTATTTGTAGTGTTAGATTTTAGAATTATAGTGATTTTTTAATCTGTGCTCTACTTTACATATCATAGATAAAATTTGTTCCATGAAAGCTGAAAACACTAATCTCTGTAACTAAGTGTGGTATGTTTTCTTTATTAGTTTTATTCTATTGTGGTAAGGTCACTCAAAATGAGCTCTACCCTCCTAACAATCTCGTAAGTGTTGTTGACTACCATGGATTCTAGTAGACCATTACAATTTATTCATCTTGCTTAACTGAAATTTTATTTCTATAAAATTGATTCATATCTCCCCATTATGACCTCTCTCTCAGCTCATGGCAACCACCATTCCACTCCTTAATTCTGTAAGTTCAACTGTTTTAGATACCTCATATGACTAGAATCTTGCCATATTTGTCTTTCTGTGACTGGCTTATTTTACTCATCATAATAACATCAAGATTCATGCATGTCATTTCATATTACAGAATTTCCTTCTTTCTCAAAGCTGAAAGGCATCTCACTGTATGATATACCACAATTTTCCCATTCATTGTAGATTAATTTCTAGGTTATTCCTACAGCTAGTCTAATATAAATAGCTATGGCACGAATACAGAATCTTAGAAGCCTCTTTCAAATTTTGATTTCAATTCTTTTGCATAAATACTCAGAATGGGGATTGCTGGATAATATGGTAGTTCTAAATTTTTTAGAAAGCCCATATCATATACATCATTTTACATATCTATAAATAATGTACAAGAATTGCAATTTCTCCAAATCCTAATCAAAAATTGTCCTATGTTTTGTTGATAATATCCATATCAGCAGGTTAGGTTTTTTTTTTTTTTTTGGTGGTACTGGGGTTTGAACTCAGGGCCTCACACTTGCTATGCAGGTGCTCTACCACTTGAGCCACTCTGCAGCCCTCATTGTTCTTGTTGTTTTTTTATTTGCATTTCCCTGATAACTAATAATGTCAAATATTTTTCCATATGCCTCTTAGTCATATGTAAGATTTCTATTCAAGACCTTAGCCCTTCTTTTAACTCGGTTGTTACTTGTTTTATATTGAGTTGTAGAAGTTTTTTTTATATGGTGCATATTGATCCCTTATCAGATATATGGTTTACAAACATTTTCTCCCATTCTGCAGTTTATCATTTTACTTCATTATCTCCTTTGCAGAAGCATTTTGGTTTTGTTGTCCATTTTTCTATTTTCTTCTTTTGCTGCCCATGCAGCAAATCACTGCAAGACCAATGTCATGAAGACTTCCCCATACTGTCTCCTAGGATTTTTAAATACATACTCCATTCTTAATTGATTTTTGTTTATGGAATAGGATACAGGTCTAATTTATCCCTTTGTGTGTTTGTATCTAGTTTTCCAAACACCATTTTTGAAGATATTCCTTTCCCCATTGTGTGTCCTTGACACCCTTTCAAAGATCAGTTGACTTTATATGCATTGTTTATTTCTGGAACAGCAGACAATTTTGAAGATTGTAAGAGAGAAATAATTTATATTGCATATAGGAAGTTCCATGAAATCAGTGGGGGTTTTTTAGAATAAATCTTGCAGACCAGAGGAAGTAGAATCAGGTGCTCCATGTGCCAAAAGAATAGACCTGTCAACAAAGACTGCTGTGCCTGGAAAAACTGTACTACAAAGATGAAGAAGAAATGAAGACTTTCTCAGACAAATAAAAACTGAGGGAGTTTCCCCCTTCAGACTTGTATTATAAGGAAGGAATGAGGAAGAGAGTTCTTCAAGATGAACTAAAAGGATATTAAATAGAAATGTGATAACATAAGTCAGTGTGAAATTCATTAATAAAAGTAAGTGGATACAAAATACTGTGTCACTGCAATTATAATGGACAAACCACTTCCAATACCAACATAAATGATTTGAAGTATTGCAAATAACTATAAAATTGTTTACAGTTGTGCAGTACGAGTTGATACAATAGAAACCACAGTGACACAGTATGAGGAGGTGAGGAGGGGAGTTAAAGTGTAGAATTACTGGATGTGATTGAACTTAAGTTGTTATCAGTTTAAAATACACTAAAATGCATTGTGTAAGCCACAAATACCACAACAAAATGAAGAGCTCCATAAAAGAGGAGTCAAAGCATGTCAATAAAAAAAACTAAACTAAATGTAAAGGTAGCAGGAGAGGAAAAGACAAATAAAAGAACTACAAAACAAACAAAAATTAATAAGCAGGTAATGGTCAGCCCTTATTGATAATTATTTTATATATTTATTTATTTATTTTCTATTTTTTATTAGGAGATATTCACTGTACATGGGGATTCATTGTGACAATTCCAAATGGGTTTGTATTGTACATTGGTTAGATCACATCCACCATCTCTCCCTCTCATCCCCTCCCCACTTAAAGCAATTGCAAGAGGTTTCTTTGTTCTAATTCATATAAGTATATGAAGTCCATCCACCATATACCCTCACCTTAATCTCCTTTCACCCTCCCCCCTCCCAAAAGTACTCCCCCCACACACTGTACCTGTTTTATTATATACATTTAAGGTATATAGTGACACTTTTAATAGATATATACATAGTGAAATCATTACTACAGCTATAATTACCATATCTATCCTGTCACATCATTCAATTGTGTGTGTGTGTGTGGTAAAAGCACCTAAAGTCTACTCTATTAGCAAAATTTGAGAAGTAAATAAATTATTAACTATATTCCTCATGTTGTACATCAGATCTCTAGACTTATTGATCTTACATAATTGCAAGTCCATGTCATCCCCATCTCTGCCCCAAGTAACCAACATTTTATTCTGTATTGCTACATATTTGAATTTTTGACATTTCACATGTGAGAACTGTGGCATTTGTCTTTCTGTGCCCAACTTAGATCACTTGGCATTCTGTCCTCAGCTTTGTCCATATTGTCACAAGTGACATGTCACAGAAAAATAGCAGAATTCACACTGTTGGTGTGGGAATTTAAATTATTATGACCATTGTGGAAGATAGTAGGGAGGTGTGGGAATTTAAATTAGTATGACCACTGTGGAAGACAGTAGGGAGGTTCCTCAAAAATTTAAACATAGAACTACCATATGATCCAGCAATTCTTCTACTGGGATGTATCCATAGCAAATGAAATCAGAGTGTTGTAGACACATTTGTCTTCGTGTGTTCATTGCAGCACTATTCACAATAGCCAAGAAACGGAAACACTGCAAATGTCCATTCACTGATGGATGAATAAAGAAAATGTGTTACATATACACAGTGGAATACTATTCAGTCATAAGAAAGAATGAAGATCTGCCATTTACCACAGCATGGATGGAACTGGAGATCATTATGTTAAGTGAAATAAATCAGGCACAGAAAGACAGCATAGGGAACAGAGGCTGGAGAGAGTGGGAGAAGAGTGATTGATGATGATTGGCTGATCTGTGGAGCAAATATACAGTTAGAGAGGAGGAAAAATCCCTGGCTTGTCATTGCTCAGAAGAGGGCTATAGATAATGATAATGTGCTATATATTTTAAAAGACTAGAAAAAAATTTGAAAGTTTGCACCATAAAGAAATAATAAATGAGGAAACAGTATGTTTAACCTGATTTAAACATTGCACAATGTACATACGCATGAAAAAACTTGCATAGTATCATTAAATATCCCATTAAGATTATAATTTTATGTTTTATGGAGCCACTATAAGTACTTCTAACTAAAAATGTGACCACTGATAAGTAAATAAAATGATATACACACTCATGAGAAAAGATAAATCAACTTAGGACCAACTCTGAGATAAATTATATGTGAGAATTAGCTGGACAGAATTTTAAAGCAGCTATTATAACCACTTGCATACATGAGAAAAAGGCCTCCAAAATTGGCTTATGATGAATCAAAAGATAAAAAATATATTCAGTGAAAGAGGAATGGTTTTAAAAGACTTTAGAAATAGAATCTCAATATATTAAAATATGGTATTTGAAGTAAATGATTCACTGAGGAACTTAACTTTAGATTAGAGATAACAAAGAAGAGTAACCAAACCTAAAGATAGATGAATAGAAATTATTTGATATATAGAACAGAAGAAAAATAAGCAAAGCTTAAATGACTCATTATGGACACTAATAAGCATCTAAACTAACACTCACTGGTGTCCCATTATTAGAGAAAAGATAGAGTCAACTGTGGTGTTGAACACCTGTAGTTCCAGCATTCCAGAGGCTATGGCAGGAGGATTGCCAGTTTGAAGCCAGCCTCAGGTGTATAATGAGACTCTCTCAGAAAGATGGAACAGACCAAAAGTTATATTTGAAAAAACAAAAAAAAACAGTGGCCAAAAACTTCCCAGTTCTGGTATATATATATACATATATATATATATATATATATATATATATATATATATATATATATATATAAACTTAAGACCTCAATGAATGACAATCAGGATGAACAGGTACAAGCCCACACTGAGACATATTATTTCAAACTGTTGGAAGCCCAAACTGAAAAGCGAATGAGAAATGAGGAATTAATCAGATCATTTCAAAACTCTATTTCAGAGGGAGGGGTCAGAGAGCACAAACAGATTGAGATCTCTCCTTCTTAATTCTTAGCTTACAATAAATTGTATTGTGCATCTTTAAGGCTTACAGCATGATAATATGAGATACATATAGACGAAAATGTGGTATCTATACACAATGGAATTTTATGCAGCCATGAAGAAGAATGAAATGTTATCATTCGCTGGTAAATGGATGGAATTGGAGAACATCATTCTGAGTGAGGTTAGCCTGGCCAAAAAGACCAAAAAATTGTATGTTCTCCCTCATATGTGGACATTAGATCAAGGGCAAACACAACAATGGGATTGGACTTTGAGCACATGATAAAAGCGAGAGCACACAAGGAAGGGGTGAGGATAGGTAAGACACCTAAAAAACTAGCTATCATTTGTTGCCCTTAACGCAGAGAAACTAAAGCAGATACCTTAAAAGCAACTGAGGCCAATAGGAGAAGGGGACCAGGAATTAGAGAAAAGGTTAGATCAAAAAGAATTAACCTAGAAGGTAACACACACGCACAGGAAATCAATGTAAGTCAATGCCCTGTATAGCTATCCTTATCTCAACCAGCAAAAACCCTTGTTCCTTCCTATTATTGCTTATACTCTCTCTACAACAAAATTAGAAATAAGGGCAAAATAGTTTCTGCTGGGTATTGAGGGGGTGGGGGGAGAGGGAGGGGGCGGAGTGGGTGGTAAGGGAGGGGGTGGGGGCAGGGGGGAGAAATGACCCAAGCCTTGTATGCACATATGAATAATAAAATTTAAAAAAAAAATTGCTGTCACAGTAAGTCAGATTACCACGTCTGTTATCTTACATAGTTATTCTTTATGTTAAGAGGGGCTAAAATCTACTTAATGAAATTCCCTAATAAAACGTAATTTCATTAGCTTTCTTCATCTTTTGCAGTAGGCTTCAGGACTTGTATTTTGTACACACCTGCTATTTTGTATTCTACCCATAACTGCTCATTTCCTATCCCCACCACTCTTTCATTCTTAACCTCTGTGTATTCAAGCTCTTTGTATCTACCTGTCTATCTGCCTGTCAATCAATCTATCTATGATGAATATATATTTCACATGCAAATGAGGTTATGCAATAGTTTTTCTTTCTATGTTTGGCTTATTTCACTTAGCAATATGTCTGCCAGAACCCTCCATGTAGTGACAAATGGCAGGATTTCTTTTTTAAGGCTGAATAATATATCCATTGTACGCATATGTTTGTATCACACACATATTAATTATTCATCTGTCAATGAACATTAGGTCGTTCCCATTTCATGACCTTGTGAATAATGCTGTAATGTATTTACCAGGTAGTATTTTCATCATATATACATATACATATACACATATATATACATGTATATCCAATAGCAGGATTGCTAGATGATATGGTAGATCTGATTTTTTTGAGGGACTTCCATACTGTTTCCATAATGGCTGTACTACCTTACATTCTTTTTTTTTTTATGCTACTGGGGTTTGAACTCAGGACCTCAGATTTGCTAGGCAAGCATTCTCATGCTTGAGCCATTCTACCAGCCCTTTTCAGGGTGTTCTTGTGGGCTTCGTTGGATTCCTTGGGAGACTTTATCTTTGTTTTGTTGGAGTCTGGAACTGGGTATCCGTTTTCTTCATTTCCCTCTGAATCCTGTACTAATTTATTTTGGGGGAGAGAATGATTTCCATCCTTTTTTCATCTTCCCATTGTTCCACTTGGTGCTGTTTCTGTCCCTGGTCTGTGTGTAATTTAGTATTAGCTAACTTACGATATTAAAACTATCGAAACCAAGAAAGAAAGAGAAAAAGGAAAGAGAACCAAAGAAACCAACAGGGAGAGATGGTGGACAAACAAACACTTAGAAAAAAAAAATCCAGATTCAGGCTCATCAGGTGATGAGCTGCTGACAGACTGTCAGCCTGTCTGCCTTTCTAGGCTTTGTTTACTGAAAGTTTGCATGGAGATCAGCTCTCTACCAGCCCTTTTCATGATGGACTTTTTTGAGATAGGGTCTCATGAACTATTTGCTCAGGCTGGCTTCGGACTGCAATCCTCCTGATCTGCCTCCTGAGTAGCTGGGACTACAGGCATGAGCCACTGGCACCTGGCCAAATTTATCAGCAATGTGCAAGGGTTCTCCTAATAGCCATCTTTACAAGTGTGCAATCATATCTCACAATGGTTTTAACTTGCATTTCTCTAACTTTCAGTGATACTGGGCATCTTTTTATATTCCTATTGGTTATTTTTATACCTACTTTGGAGAAATAACTATTTAGGTCCTGCAACTGTTTTTTAATCAATTCATTTGTTTTTCTGGTGTTGAGTTATAAGACTTACCTACAAATTTCCAATGTGAATCCTTTATCAGATATGTGGTTTGTAAATTTTTCCCCAGCTTGTAGGTTCCTTTTCATTTTGTTGATTGTTTCCTTTGTTATGCAGAGGCTTTTTAGTTTGAGGTTGCCCCATTTACTTATTTTTGATTTTGTAGACTGAGCTTTTGCTGTGATATCCAAATATTATTCCCAAGGTCAGTGTCAAGGAGCTTGCCCCTATGTCCTTTCTCAGGAGAGTTATGATTTTAGTCTTAATTCTGTTAGCAGATTTTTCTTTTTTCTTTTGACTCAGGATTGGAATCAAGAAACTGTAGATGAGAATGTGTGTGACTTATCAAATTCCAAATGTTGTAGACTGAGAAGGAAGCACAGATTTTTAAAGGTGGTTGGAGGTGGTAGCCAGCAAAGTTCAATAGAATGGCCAAGCCATTGTTCTGCAATCTTTAAGAGCAAATCTCGTCTCTCACTATGGAATAGAGATGTAAGAGGTAGACTAGTTGGCCTAAGGAAAATGTCAGTGTCCCCACAATTACCATCACATTTCCTAGGTGATTCTCATAAACCTCTTCCACATGAAACTTTTATGCTGCCTCTCTGGTAGAAAATCCAACTGTTTTAATTTAGTCATGATAGAAGCAGCAAATCTTGATTTTAGCCCTAGTATGTTATAGTGAAACCCACATTTCTTTATATCTTATGGCATATGATTTATAGAAACTGCTACCAGAAATTTACATGTCTGTATTTATACACATTTTATTTCTCAATATTATTCTATGCTAAAGATGAATGCAAGTGTAAGTCATGATGGCAACCATGAAAAATGCTCCTACTCTCACTGTAAACAATATTCTCCAGGTAGTTTCTACCTTAGAGATAGATAAACTCCTGTGGTTTATTTTAAAGGCTTTATTTAGCATGTGCAATGGTAACATTTTTCCATTTTTTGTCCTTAACAGATGATGCTAGTATTTTCTAGTTGCTTTGTAGTCTGATATTTTCTCTGCATACTTTTTCAGAACTTTTGAACACAAAAGTAATCAAGTAACTAATCCCCAATCAGATTGCTGACCACACCTGCTGGCCATCAACAGGACTTCCGTTAGTTGGATTTTACAAAGGGGATGAAAAGCAATTTGTTGAAATTTCCTGGTCTGGTATTAAGTCAAGAAAATATTAACTATTTAAAATTTTGTATTTCTTCAGACTTTTGACTCCAAGTTCTCTGTGAAGGGTACTTAGGCAGGACGTGATGTCAAAAGAAGTGACTTTTGTTTCAGTCCCCACTTCCAGAATCTTTGTCTCACCTGTTGGTGCCTCCTGGTCCTTTCTGCTCCCCTCCACAAACTCCTATATTTTGTGACAGATTTAGTGACAGATTTCTTTCATTTTTACTTGGAAATAATAAATCAGTCTTTAAATGTACTAACACTAACACTATATGTAATTTAACAGAGAGAAGACCCTAAACCACAAATCTGACTCCAGAAGGGTGACTTTGGGCATCAGTTGGCCTGCTTTCTCCTGAACTTTCTGATATCATAACCTGTCAGTGGAGCTAAACTGGTAAATCTTCAAACCAGTTTGGCAATTCTGATTTCTTCAATTTTCTTGGACATTAACTTGCAAAGCAGGTCTTTGCATTGGGGCTTTTAGTGTTTCAGAAATGGTCAAAGATAGTAGTAAGTTAGAGTCTCAGCTAAAAGTGTATATTAAAATTTTTGGTAATGATTTAAAGAATGAAAGAGAATGGAATATGAATGGAAATGCATTTCAATTCAAAGGAAATTAAAAAGTAGGGGATGAAAGAGAAAACTATAAGAACTAAAGAGAAACAAGTTGAAAATAAATGGCAGAAATAAAGCCAAATAGATCTCAATCTATTGTAAATTTTCAATGAATTGTAGGTGTGTATATGGACGAAACCCTCCCATTAAAAGGCACTGTGGGTAATTAGTATCACTTTAGGTTGTTCATCAGAGACACAACAAAACCAGGTTTGTGTGGTTTTTATAAATACCAGAATAAAAGAGCCTAAGGCAAAAAGTATTACTATAGTTAAAGAAATGTATTAAATATTAAGAAAATACTCTACTTACCTATACTATGTAATAATCTTACCTTTGTGTGCACCTAATGTCAAAGTTCCCAATTATATCAAAGTTTTCAAAAAAGAGAAATCAGCAAATACTCTGCATAGAGCAAATTTTAAGGTGCCTCTTCTAATAATTGGTAGATTAAGGAAACAAAAAACTCAACAATACACGGGAATCCAACCATGTAGAAAAAGAGGACATAAATGATATTTATAAGACATTTCCAACAAGAGAATATACATTATTTATAGGCATACATGAAACAATTACAAAATTTGACTTATATTAGACCCTCCATAAATCAAATGTGAACAAATTTCAAGAGTAATATTTATTCACATATTCTTCCCAAGATCCAATGCAATAGATATGCTTAAATTTTTCTGAACCATTTAAGATTAAGTTGCATATATCATAGCCCTAAAAATTTCAGTGTGTACTTTCTAAGAATGATAGAATTCTCCTACATAGTTACAATTCAATTTCTCATGTTTACATTGATACAGTATCATTTTTAACCTACTGAATGAGTTCCAATTTATCAGCTTCCCTATTAATGTTTGTTACAGTGTTCTCTCCAATAGAATCCACTCTAGGATCAGGTGTGGTGTTTAGCCTTCTTTAATGAAGAACATTTCCAGTCTTATGCAGATATTCTTCATCTTTTATGACATTAACAATTTTCAAAAATTAAAGCCACCATCTTTTTATTTCATAGAACATTCCCTATTTGATATTGGTCTGGCATTTCCTCATTATGAGATTGAGATTATTCATTCTCACCAGAATACTTCATAGGTGATATTGTGTACGCCTCAAAAAATTATATATGAAGACCACGTGGTACCTCTGAGTCTAAACAGTAGTGTTAATGTTGATTGCTAAGTAAGATACTGCCCTATTTTTTGTTTTTGTAGTACTAGGGGGTTGAATTCAGGGCCTCATACTTGCTAGGCAGACACGCTATCATGTCAGTCACTTTAGCTACTCCACTCTTTTTGCATTGGTTACTTTGGAGATAGGGTCTTGTGTTTTTGCCAGGCCAGTGTAGAATGACAGGACTACACCACCTTACCCAGCCACTGGTTAAGATTATGTATTTTTCGCTTGGGTTGGCCTGGAACTGTGATCCTCCTGATCTCAGTCTCCCAAGTAGCTAGGATTACAGGTGTGAGTCACTACAACCAACAAGGATATTCCAAATTTAATCCACTGAATAATTACTAATTTTTCTCTTGCAACTAAAAAACAGTCCATGGGAAGACCATTTTTAAATAATGCAACTATCCAGTTCATCCAAATTTATTCTTAAAGTTAGCATTCATCAGTAATTCTTGCCTGATTTAATCTTTGCTATGATGATTGTGAAGTAATAGGTTTTCTATCTCCAGCCCTCAACATCTTATTAACAACATTCCCCTCTGATCCACTTATTTATTTATCAATTTACCACAATTTTGAATTCATTCATATTTTTAGTGTTTTATAATCCAATACTTAACATTCCCAAATTTGGACAGTGGATCCCTTTTGATCTTAGTCATATGTCTTTGTAACACACCCTTACATAGTTTCTCCTTTGAGCACTTGCAAATGCTCTGGTATAACATTTTCCTATCCATCTCCAGTCCCAGAGTAAGTTGCTCCTCTGAAGATTTTGGGTTCCTTTAAGTGAGAATGGTTGTGGAAACCATCCTGGTATCAAGTGCACTTATTGTTACTGGTATGCCTTTTTTCTTGGCCCTTTCAATGGATAGAGTTTGGAAATTCGTATACACATACACATATATACACATATCTGCTCACGATTGTGCATATAAGCATAATATACAAAATTTAGACATCAAGAACTCATACACCATTCCTCCAAATCTCTTTCTTGTTTTCCTTGATCCCATTTGTGAGTCTGTTACTTTCACAGCAGGAAGGCTTGCTCCCAGAAACTTCAACTTGTTTCATCTTTGCTCAATCTTGACATACATCTATTTGCCATGCAATAACAAATCTTAAAATAATGTATTATTTGTTTGGAATTCTTCTCTACAACTTACACCTATGTCCAAAACTGAAGGCCTATTGTCAAATGACATTCATAAATTATCTGAACTATTTCACTTTTTTCCTTTTCATCCTTTTGTCTGTTCTTTTCTCTTTTTTCCTTCCCTCCTTCTTTCTTTCCTTCCTTCCTTCCTTCTTGCTTTCCTTCCCTCCTTCCTTCCTCTCCATTTTTCTCCTATTCCCATCTAGTTTCAGGATTTATTAAAAGTATAGTTAGGTTCATTTATTCCACTCTGCTTTCAGCTTTTGGCTTTTCTACCTTCCTTTGCTTATTGACTAATCCTCCTTTACTAATAGTTATAATAAGTACACTTTAAAATTCAAAATTAGCCACCAGAGTAGATCAAGCAGTAGAGTGCCTACCTAGCAAGCGTGAGGCCCTGAGTTCAAATCCCAATATCTCCAAACATTAAATTAAATTAAATTAAAAACTATATAGAAGTGTCAGAGAGAACAGGTATGGTGGTACATGCTTGTAATCCCAGCTATGAAGGAGGCTTAGACAGGAGGATCATGGTCTGAAGCTGGTTCTGGGAGAATCATAAGACCCTTTCCAAAAGTAAACCAAAGCAAAAATTAGCTGGAGGTGTGGCTCAGGTAGAGCACTTTCCTAGCAAGTGCAAGGCCCTGAGTTCAAACCCCAGTACCTCCAAAAAAGACATCACTTCTAGTGTAATTCCTCCCCAATTGTAATAAATAATAAGCTTAATGTTTTCTGGTTTATTCTTCTGACATGTGTTTGTAGTTTGATAATGTATTAAGTTTTAGTTTTGTTTATTATTTTTAACATTTGTCCTTACCAAGATGTCCAAAGTCAGTGTGCCTTCCTGTACATTTTTTGCATTTAATTTCTCCTGGGGATTGTTCCATTTCAGTTCATGGAGACCATTCTTGTTTTTACAGCTGCATAGCACTGTAGTATGCATATGCAGATCACTAGGTTGCTTTCACTGCATCACAATTATAAATACAGTTGCAGTGAGTACCCTTGTGCATGCATGTTCCCTTTCATTGGATGCTCATGCTTGGTATAATTGCTAGAACTGGATTACTAGATCAAAGAGTAAATGAGTATGTACTTTTGTTAGGTGTTGCCAAATTCCCCCTCTTAGGATTGGACTATTTTGACATTTTCACCAATCTATTGTAGAAGAAATGATATCTCTGTGTCAGCTTTTTCCTGAAAACATTATTGAAGTATAATAGGAATACAATACTCTGTGCCTAAGTGTACATTTCATAAGTTAAGAATTCTGGTGAAACTGTCCTGCAGTCAGAATGACAGACATGTCCATTACCTCCCAAAGTCTCCTTCCACCCCTTTGAAATCTCTCCCACTTTCTTTTACCTCCTTCCCCTAAATAGGTAAGCACTGATCTGCTTCTTGTCACTAGTTACATTGCATTGGCAAGGGTTTTACATAAATAGCATCAAATATTGATTCTATTTTCTCTTTTCCTCTGGCTTCTTGCACTAGTGATGAAACACAATTTGAATAAATGGAAATTAAAATTTTCTATTAGAAAAAATTGGGTTGATGCTTATTTTAAATATTATCTTAAATCAATAGGGAAGATAGAAAGAAAAATAACTAAATGGACAAGCACTGAACTTTGTTTTTCAAATGTCTGAAAAGTTGTGTAGTTTTTCTATTTTATATAAAAGTGTGTTTTTAAAATGTGAAGCCTAATTAGCAAGCAGTAAAAACTATCTTGCCAAGTGATTTTAAAGGTCTAGCTCACTAATAGCTCAAAAAGAATTTATATCAAGCTAGAAGACACTTTTACTTTACATATATTTCACATGCTTTTATAATTTGGGTTTTATAGTTTTAATTGAATGTTAGCACCACTCATAATGTCATAGTCTATAAGGTTTAACTTAATAATTGCCATCTGAAATCGCTCACATTCTGCTTCAAGTGTCCTTAACAAGGTTCATGTATGTGTGTGTGTTTGTGTTTGTGTGTGTGTGTGTGTTCTCCTTATATTTTCTTTCTTTTTAAGGGTTTTAGAAAGAAACAACAGAGCATTATTTTCTGGTTTTAACTTTCCTGAAATGGTGTTAATTATTTATTGCATTCTTATTAAGAATTCAATACATACTAGACATCCTACTTGTCACTAAGATAAAATCTTGCACTGGAGAAATATGCATGTTAGTAAAGGATACAGATATGCAAACAAGTAATTTACAGGCTGAGCACCATGCCTCATGCCTGTAATGCCAGAGATCAGTGGGATTGCTGTTTGTTGGAAGCCAACAAGGGCAAAAACTTGAGATTCTATCTGAAAAATTACTAAAGCAAAAAGCTCAGGGGGTGTGACTAAAGTTCTAGAGCACCTGCCTAGCAAGTGCTAGTCCCTGAGTTCAAACCCAGTGCCAAAAAAAAGAAAGAAATCCAAAGAATAATTTTCTACCTTGATTTAAATAGCTATTGAGTCCATTTTTATCAAAGAGTTTTAGTTTTAGAGCCAAATGGATCCTTAAAACTCCTAAGTGTCAGTCCATTAACCTTTAAATAACAAAAATGAAGTTAATACAGAATACTAATTGTCTAAGTATCATTTTAACCTAAGAACTAGAAATAAATCCCCAAATTCAAATCTTTTTTATTATTGGTAAAAAAAATTCAGAATCACACCATTTATGATAGATCATCAAACCATGAAATATCTGTGATAAATAACAAAGGTATCTTTAAAATTATTTTCCCATTTTATATAAAATATGATTTTAATTTTATTTTGTTAATTATCATTTTTTATATTCCACTTCACTATTTTTTTAAATTAATTTATGTAGATTTCAACTTAATTATGCAAATTTATACTTAGTCTCTATGTTGTACTCCCCAAATATGATATAAATGGACACATATTTTGCAATTACTTTATGCATTTAAATGAGATGTAGAAAAGTAGTAAAACTAGAGTGTGTTTATGTTTATAGCAATAATTATGAAAGGATTTAACCTAAAGCACACAAATTGGGAGTATGTTACTTGTCTAAAAGGTCAGAGTTTTAACAGTCCAAGATCAAACTACATATACTTTTCCTGAATCTATATTAAATAATATTTCTCTTGTTTCTATCATACTTATAATGAGAACTTATATTTTGAAAGCTTTTGTGTTTTCTGTGCATATATAGCTATTGAGAAACAATTGTCTCAAAGTACAAAAGGACAATGTCAGGAGCCAGACCATACTTTATCTGTATGAAAGGATCTCCCAGACAAGATCCTTCAGGCCTCCAAAGGTCTAGATCAGAGCAATGCAGTTGGTCCAGAAGGAATAACAGAACCTAAAAGCCATCATTGCTAAGAGAAGGGCTGCTTTTTGGCTCTCTGATAGGTTGAATATTGGAGAATACTACACCAGAAATTTGGAGTCCTGGCCACCAGGAGGTTGTGCTCGGGGAACCATTGGTTTTTCTTTTTCCCAAAGGGTTAAATAAGCACAAAGAAGGACTAAGAAAATAGGTACATTTATTTGTAATATACTCTTAAGGCCATACTGAAATAGGTTTGGGAGTTAAACAAAAAGGGACAGAAGATAAAAGTAAAGGAAGCATATAGATAAAGGTAACTGTAAGTGAATTCATTGCAGACTGTAAATTATCATTGTTGCTGGTATCACATGACAAGAGGAAAAGTATGGGAGAATTCACGAACCCAGTTTATAGCCAGAAAGAAATCACATAAGTCTTCTGAGATGTAACAAGATTGGTAGTGTGGGAACTTGTATGAGCATCTCCACTTCTGCTCCAAGAATTCATATAAAATATTGATATGGGTGGTTCAGATGCTTCCAATCAGGTGGCCATCAGTGACTCTGCAGTGACAAGGGCCCTGAAGGGGAATCGGCTCAAATGATGAGAGAAAAGCTGTGTTGTGCATGGGTATTTACCTCACAAGCCATGCCATGGCTGGTTAGTGTGAGTTGCAGACTGGTAGTTCCAGTAAGTAATCCTTGATAAACCAAAGGATATATCAGGACAAGACTGGGGACTGAAACCAAATAGTATATTATGGGATTTGAAGAGAAGTTTAAATAAAAGAAACAGTGATATGAATGTATGCAGAATGCAACTTAAACCAAGATATTTTTTATCTTCAAGTATACTGAATGACACTGGTTAAATTATTGATGTGTTTGAGATTGAATTGATGAATCATGGGTAAATTATTTGTGTTTTTGACAATAAATTTCAGTTGTATGAAGCTTTCAGATTTTCAGTTGGACTTTTCCCTTGGATTCCTTTTTTAATTTTTAGAAGGAAATGTGACTGCTCTTTGCAGATGGCAGTACAGTTACATCTGACTCATAATCCTTGCCTTTTGCTATACCTAGGAAGTTGTAGATGTCCCTAAGCATGACTCTGAAATTTAGGGGAAGCACATCAAGACATCAGTACAGACAATTATTATTTTTTTTTGCTAATACCCAATAACATAGGCAACAGAAGCAAAAATAGACAAATGGGATTACATCAAACTAAGAAACTTCTACACAGCAAAGAAACAACAGAGCAAAGAGACAATCTATCCAATGGGAGAACATATTTGTAGACTACTAATTTGGTAAGAGATTTATGTACAAATTTTTGGATTTAAAAGCTCAATAACAATAAAATTATCAGATGTTTTAAATGGCAAGTGATCTGAATAGACATTTCTCAGAAGATATACCAATGGCCAATAAGTGTATGAAAAAATGTTCAATATCACTACTCAACAGTGATGTACAAATCAAAATCATGATGTGATATCCTCCCATTGGATCTGAGTTGGTTATTTCTATCACTGCTCTTCCTTTGTAGCCATTTACTTTATAAGTTTTCTTTCCTATAAGTCATACTTACCACCCAAGACATTTTCTTCCCTCAGGTCAGTGTTCTACACACAGGCTGTGACTTATGCTCATTAGTTTGTCACAGAGTGATGGTTTATTTTGGAGTTAGATAAAAATTTAAGTTCAATCCCTGCTTCATTCTAACTTTGTGCCTGTATTGCTTAATATCTTGGTGTCTTCACCTGCAGTTTGGTGATGATATGTCATAAATTTGTAGATTAAAAGGATTAATCTATTATTGCTTAGTACCATTTCTGACACACAATACACCCTGAACAAAAAGTCTTAACATTATCAAGATTATAATTAGTTGAATTGTTTATTTAGTAAATATTTTCTAAGCATTTCCCATGACTGGGTGCTGTGCTAAGCATGCAGAGGTGAACACAACAGGCGTAATTTCTATCCTCATGGAATTTGTAGTCAGGGACTAAAGATGAACATTTGTAGCAACTCAGAAATGATGCATGGCTATTTTTGTCTGGCTTTTTCATTGAACTCTGTCACATGATACTATTAACCATGTAGATCGTTTTTGGTTTGTTACTACTTTTGCCTTCAGATTTACCACTACACATAATGGTTCTGTGTTTGCCGTTCTCCATTCCCTGGATCATGGCTTGTCCCAGCTCTTTCTCCCCACCCCGTCCATATTCTTACAACAAGGGAAAAATATGTTCCCACTTCCATCTTCATGATCCATCACTAGCATCTAGGACTCCTTAGGATGTTTTAAAGGCACATTTATATACTTTTTGTACTTTCCTAAGTAAATTCACCTCTTGAATTTATCTGACGTGGCAATTCCCTAATGGCTTCCAGTGTCTTCCTCACTATTCAAATGGAATTACACTGTCCCTACCCCAGTCCTACTTAGAGAGGCTAGCACTCAACATGAGCAATTTTTATCCCACAGACTCTTGATCAAAATCCATACATGCATGCATGACACCCTCCTCCTACTTTCAGCACCAATAATGACAAATTTTAGGTTTTTCCTGGAGTGTTTTGTTCTAACTCACATGCTGCCTTTTTACTCCAATTCCTTGCCCCACTATAAATCCAAACAAGACACAAACCTTCCAGACTTCACTTCTGCATCAGAAAACGTTCAGCCTTACTCCCTCACGTGGTAACACGGTGATTTTCCTTATCACAAAAAAATTATTCCATCTTTGATGTATTTAACTTGGAAATTTCCAACCAGGAAACCAACCAGGGCTTTTTAGCCTTATATTTCCTCAAAGTAAACTTGTTCTTTTACCACCTTTTGACCCCAGTTCCTTGATCTCTTCTTAATTTCCTAGGTTATCAATTTCCCCTTGACTTCATTTTTTTCTGTACCTATCCCAGACTTTGCAGTTAAACATTTCACTCACAGAATTGTTTACACCATCCATTTTATAGGTCCCTTTATTTTCCATAAAATTCATCTTCTAAAATATAATATGCACTCTCTATAAGCAACATTAGTGAAAAAAATACAGCTGTGCTGAGAACAGCTGCCTTATAAGCACATAATTTCCAATTATTTCATTCAACTTTTAAGGATTATTCTCCAATCACTTCAACTCTTTCTTTGTTCCCTAAACAACCTACCTGAAAATTTATAATTTTTCTGCTAGCCCATTCATATCATTTCCTCTCCACTTTGTCCCACTCATGAAGCAAATGGGCTTAGCTTCTACTGCATAGACACAGCAAAATGAAACATAGCTTGTTTCATTTTAACTTCTCTAAAATTCAATTTTACAGGTATTTTTTAAATCAAATCCATTTTTATTTCCATCCTACCTAAGAGATAAAATACTATAGCCCATATGTCTCAAGAAAACATCTCTTCTAGTTATTTATTGCTTTGTAATAAAACTAAGTCACTAAAATTTAGTGATTTATTGTCACCAGAGAAAGGAAATGGATGAAGGGGATGTCTCTGCTTCCCAACTTCCATGTCAGTCACGGTCTCTAAAATTCATAATGAAAAGCATTTCAAGGGGTTTCACAAAAAGGAGAATATCACATTGTAGAAGTGTATCAAGAATTTATTTGGCAAAACAGGACAACATGGGAAGAAATAGAAATGGCAGAGGTTGGGAGCTTAAGAGGCTCAAAACAGCAGTCTTTGTCATAGATGTATTTATACTTTCTGAGCTGCAGGACTCCATCTTGAATCCCTGTCTAGACATGTGGTTGCATCACTTTTGCTAAGTCTCTAAGCATGTAGCCTATGGATTTAGAGTGGGTATATAACTCAAAACATAGCTAAGATGGGTCATGTTACTACTCAAAACAAGGAGAGAATAGACACAACATTTAGGGCACCCATTTGCCAGACATGCCTTTTATTCAGTGACTCCTTACCTATGCAAGGAGATTGAAAGTTACATAACATCTAAAAAAGGGAGGGTGGTGGGAGGAATGCTTCCTCTTTTCAGGGATTTTTTTTAAGCCGTTATTTCCTAGTTCTGTTTTAATTCCTTGATCTGATCTTTTATATATTTTTATTACTTTTAATTTCCCTGTTACCTCATCTGTCTATCCTACCTACTTAAAACAAAGCATTTATTTTTCTCATGAATCTGTAATTTCAGGAGGGCTTGATGAAGACAGCTTGACTCTACTCCCTTTGAAGTCAGTTAGGGCAGCTTGAACACTGGAAGCTGGAAATCTTTTGATAGCTCAATCAATTATTTGGCTTCTGGCTGCCGCTGGCTGTTAGCTTGGACCTTAACCAAAGCTGTCTGCCTAAGTATGGCCTTTCCACGTGTCCTGGTTTTTTAAATATCCACCTTGTACGAACACAAATGTTTGTCACCTTCATACTTGCTTGGGTTTCCTCAGTACTTTTGGATAAAATAAGACAACTAGATATTTTGTACATACATCCTACCTTTATGTGTGTGTGTGTGTGTGTGTATATACATGTATATATGTATATGAACAATTGCAGCTGGATCCTAAAGATGACCTGGAAATTCATGTGTCTCCATGGTCTGCTGATGCTTTGCATTACATATTTTTAAACTTCTACTCTTCTCAAACTTAGAATCTTTGAAGTTCCCTTACTTTCACAAAATATGAATTCATCTTGTACATCACAAAATTTATATACAAAATTTGTCCCTTCTCTTTACTTTTACAGTTAATCTCAATTTAGTTACCACTTTCAAATTACATATATATTTTGAAAAAATCTTATAAATTATTATAGATCTTTACTGAGATCTAAATGGGGTTCTCTGGCTATGATCATAAAGATTCTTCTAATAAGCCTTGTAAGTAGAACATTTGACATGGTAGCAAACTCACTATTAACAGAATTTAGTTTCAATCTAGTGCCTATCTGTCTATGTCACCAGTCTGGAAAGAAGATAGAAGAGTCACATTTTTCCTTGGCAGTGTGTTTGGTCCATAAATACCTTCATCACTTTATGAGTACAACCATGTGAGAATTCTTCAACTTACAATATACTGATGAGAACTGAGAGTACCAGGGACTTGACACTTAGATGGTCACAGAGAATACACATCTTTCCAATCCAGTCATTCTGGATGTAAATTAGAAGGAGGAATAGATTAATAATCTCTGAGCTAGTTCTGGGGATTAACTGGTGAATTATATGCTCAAACTTTTTCTCTTCCAATCTGCTTTGGATGGAGAATCAACTTCAGGAGTGTAAAGATCATTTGAGTCACTCAGACCGCTTTATTTCTTCCCAAGTGGAGTTAGAGCTCCACTTGTTGATCCATTATTCCTCAGTCCAAATTGGCTGTAAGTCCTCTAACTCTGCATTTTTGATGAAAGATGGTAATAACTAACTACAGTAAGGAGACATTATGTTGATTCTTGTTATTTGCAGTAGTAGGCTCTAAAAAGTCACATGTACTAAACTAGCAAATACTAAACCAATGTTCCTAGGAGAAATAAGCAACAACACACTATAACTCATGCCTAAATGAAGCTTCTCAAACACAAGTATTTTCTCCAAGGATACATCATAATCTCCTTGCACTTTACCACTATGCACGGAAGCCAGTTTAATAACAAAGTTACCAAAAAAAAGCATACAAAATGTGGCACTAAGTAGATCTTTAAAGGACACTGATTTACAGTTTCAAAGTTGAATCAAAAAGCAGAGTATTAAACACAACCTACCGGAACCTATGAGACACAGCTAAGGCAGTCCTGAGAGGAAAGTTTACAGCCATGAGTGCATATATTAAAAAGACTGAAAGATCCCAAATCAATGACCTAATGATACATCTCAAACTCCTAGAAAAACAAGAACAAGCAAATCCCAAAACAAATAGAAGGAGAGAAATAATAAAAATAAGAGCTGAAATCAACGAAATAGAAACCAAAAAAACCATACAAAGAATTAATGAAACAAAAAGTTGGTTCTTTGAAAAAATAAACAAGATCGATAGAACCCTGGCAAACCTGACTACAATGAGGAGAGAAAAAACCCAAATTAGTAGAATCAGGAATGCAAAAGGGGAGATAACAACAAACACCATGGAAGTCCAGGAAATCATCACAGACTACTTCGAGAAACTATATTCAAATAAATTTGAAAATCTTAAAGAAATGGACAGATTTCTAGATACATATGATCATCCAAAACTGAATCAAGAGGAAATTAATCACCTGAATAGACCTATAACACAAACTGAAATTGAAGCAGCAATCAAGAGTCTCCCCACAAAGAAAAGTCCAGGACCTGATGGATTCTCTGCTGAATTCTATCAGACCTTTAAAGAAGAAATGATACCAACCCTCCTTAAACTGTTCCACGAAATAGAAAGGGAAGGAAAACTGCTGAACACATTTTATGAAGCCAGTATTACACTTATCCCAAAACCAGGCAAAGACACCTCCAAAAAGGAGAACTATAGGCCAATCTCCTTAATGAACATTGATGCAAAAATCCTCAACAAAATAATGGCAAACCGAATTCAGCAACACATCAAAAAGATTATTCACTACGACCAAGTAGGCTGCATTCCAGGGATGCAGGGGTGGTTCAACATACGAAAATCAATAAATGTAATAAACCATATTAACAGAAGCAAAGACAAAAACCACTTGATCATCTCAATAGATGCAGAAAAAGCCTTTGATAAGATCCAACACCATTTCATGATAAAAACTAAAGAAAACTAGGAATAGAAGGAAAGTTCCTCAACATTATAAAAGCTATATATGACAAACCTACAGCCAGCATTATACTTAACAGAGACAAACTGAAATCATTCCCTCTGAAATCAGGAACTAGACAAGGATGCCCACTATCTCCACTCCTATTCAACATAGTACTGGAATTCCTAGCCAGAGCAATTAGGCAAGAAGAAGGAATAAAAGGAATACAAATAGGTAAAGAAACTGTCAAAATATCCCTATTTGCAGATGACATGATCCTATACCTTAAAGACCCAAAAAACTCTACTCAGAAGCTTCTAGACATCATCAATAGCTATAGCAAGGTAGCAGGATATAAAATCAACATAGAAAAATCATTAGCATTTCTATACACTAACAATAAGCAAACAGAAAAAGAATGTATGAAAACAATTCCATTTACAATAGCCTCAAAAAAAATCAAATACCTAGGTGTAAACTTAACAAAAGATGTGAATGACCTCTACAAGGAAAACTATAAACTTCTGAAGAAAGAGATTGAGGAAAACTATAGAAAGTGGAGAGATCTCCCATGCTCATGGATTGCTAGAATCAACATAGTAAAAATGTCTATAATCCAAAAAGTAATCTACATGTTTAATACAATTCCCATCAAAATTCCAATGACATTCATTAAAGAGATTGAAAAATCTACTGTGAAATTTAAATGGAAACACAGGAAGCCACGAATAGCCAAGGCAATACTCAGTCAAAAGAAGAATGCAGGAGGTATCACAATACCTGACTTCAAACTATATTTACAAAGCAATAACAATAAAAACAGCATGGTACTGGCACAAAAACAGACATGAAGACCAGTGGAACAGAATAGAGGACCCAGATATGAAGCCACACAACTATAACCAACTTGTCTTTGACAAAGGAGCTAAAAACATACGATGGAGAAAAAGCAGCCTCTTCAACAAAAAGTGCTGGGAAAACTGGTTAGCAGTCTGCAAAAAACTGAAACTAGATCCATGTATATCACCCTATACCAAGATTAACTCAAAATGGATCAAGGATCTTAATATCAGACCACAAACTCTAAAGTTGATACAGGAAAGAGTAGGAAATACTCTGGAGTTAGTAGGTATAGGTAAGAACTTTCTCAACGAAACCCCAGCAGCACAGCAACTAAGAGATAGCATAGATAAATGGGACCTCATAAAACTAAAAAGCTTCTGTTCATCAAAGGAAATGGTCTAAACTGAAGAGAACACCCACAGAGTGGGAGAAAATATTTGCCAGCTACACATCAGACAAAGGACTGATAACCAGAATATATAGGGAACTTAAAAAACTAAATTCTCCCAAAACTAATGAACCAATAAAGAAATGGGCAAGTGAACTAAACAGAACTTTCTCAAAAGAAGAAATTCAAATGGCCAAAAAACACACAAAAAAATGCTCACCATCTCTAGCAATAAAGGAAATGCAAATTAAAGCTGCGCTAAGATTCCACCTCACCCCTGTTAGAATAGCCATCATCAGCAACACCACCAACAGGTGTTGGCGAGGATGCAGGGAAAAAGGAACCCTCTTACACTGTTGGTGGGAATGTAGACTAGTACAACCACTCTGGAAAAAAATGTGGAGATTACTTAAAAAGCTAAACATTGATCTACCATTTGATCCAGCAATACCACTCTTGGGGATATACCCAAAAGAATGTGACACAGGTTACTCCAGAGGCACCTGCACACCCATGTTTAGTGTGGCACTATTCACAATAGCGAAGTTATGGAAACAGCCAAGATGCCCCACCACTGACGAATGAATTAAGAAAATGTGGTATCTATACACAATGGAATTTTATGCAGCCATGAAGAAGAACGAAATGTTATCATTCGCTGGTAAATGGATGGAATTGGAGAACATCATTCTGAGTGAGGTTAGCCTGACCCAAAAGACCAAAAATCATATGTTCTCCCTCATATGTGGACATTAGATCAAGGGCAAACACAGCAATGGGATTGGACTTTGAGCACATGATAAAAGCGAGAGCACACAAGGGAGGGGTGAGGATAGGTAAGACACCTAAAAAACTAGCTAGCATTTGTTGCCCTTAACGCAGAGAAACTAAAGCAGATACCTTAAAAGCAACTGAGGCCAATAGGAAAAGGGGACCAGGAACTAGAAAAAAGGTTAGATCAAAAAGAATTAACCTAGAAGGTAACACACAGGCACAGGAAATTAATGTGAGTCAACTCCCTGTATAACTATCCTTATCTCAACCAGCAAAAACCCTTGTTCCTTCCTATTATGGCTTATACTCTCTCTACAACAAAATTAGAAATAAGGGCAAAATAGTTTCTGCTGGATACATAGGGGGTGGGGGGGAAAGGGAGGGTTCAGAGTGGGTGGTAAGGGAGGTGGTGGGGGCAAGGGGGAGAAATGACCCAAGCCTTGTATGCACATATGAATAATAAAATAATAAAAAATAAAAAAATTTTTAAAAAGCAGAGTATTCTCAGTGGGGAAGACTTACATTTTGCCACTTTGGCATGTTTGAGAATGACCAGGGAAGCAACACTTGCCTTTGAGATTACACAATCTTAGCAAGTCAATGCATTTGCCCATTTGAAACCTGCAAATAATGAAGACTGACTGTGTATACCAATGTCTGCAAAAACTTGCCCTGCACATTGAGTGGTCCTATTGGTTCTTAGAATGATTATCTACTGCATGATAAAAATACATGACTTTCTTACAATATAATGTTTAAATACTGGGAGACAATATTTTTTAAGTGTTGATTTCAGTTGTTTTTCAAAACTTGGAGTACATGGCAAGAATTAGGCCCTGGTGCCAGTAGGACAGCAGTAATCCATGTGTTTTCCTTTCACTTCTGTCATGAAACACCTTCCTCCTACTTTAATTTATAGTAAGCAAGGTTTGCCTTTAGTTTGAGACCCTTTCTCTGAAGCCCTCTGCACTGCTTTGTTTTTCTCTAGTAGCCAATAATCCATACCAATAATTCCAACCCTGCTTGCCTTAGAATCTCTCAGAAGTTGCCAGTTCCCTGAGAATTCAGGAGTTATTGATTGAGCAAGTAAAACTCTTCTATTACCCCCCTGAACTTTTCCCTATGTCCAAAAAAGAGTTAATTTCCTAAGACATTTTGAATCTAAGATTATTAGATAAAAACTGCTTTTCATCTTACAACTTCACAAAGAAATTTCTAAAAACTTCCTTCATTTAGTGAATTGATGTAATTCTTAATAAATTTAGTTCTGCCTTTGATTAAAACCCAAGCTTGAAAAATAGATTCCTCCAAACAGTATATAGTTCTACTCTGAGTCTTCTGGTATCTCCATAGATTTGGGTCAATTCAAAAACTAATCACTTTTTGTTTTATTAACACATAATCCTATGCACTGTAATTCCAACATTTGAGTGTAATTGCAAAGGTTCATGTTAAGTACAGTTCTAGAGTATTAACTTTACTCAAAATGTCACTTAAATCTTTACCTAATGGCTAAGATCTAGTATGACAAACCTAAAATATATACATTATAAAGCTAAAATGTATACCTTATAAGGTAACTGATTTACATATAGTGAATATTCAAAAGAAACACAAATCCATCACAAAACATCTTGATGAACAATTTAGATATTTATTGTAGGATTTTTTTCATGAAGAAAAACTTTCCTAAGAACTGTTTTAGATATCTCTGCATCCTACTAGATATTCACAAAGAACACTACTTTTAAAAACTGCTATCTTTCTCCAAGTCCTCTTTTCAGTGTGGATGGTCTCTTCTCTCCCTCCTGCCTTTTACAAGTAGTAAACAGGAAGGATCCCAAAGCTCTAAATGTCCAATATGCAAATATCCCTCCTAGTCTCTTCTCTGAATCATATCATTAGAATTGCATCGGAAATACATAATATGGTTGAATGTGTATTTCCCCACCACGCTGGGAATTATATTAAGTCAGAAATTAGGTCTTGGGTAACCCCTGTTCCCCTAGAGACAAGCTCATGGCAGGTTCTCAATATATGTTGACATTAAATGTCCCCTTGCATCTGGTTACTATCAATGTAATACTTGCATGTGCTCAGTATAGAAATTTTCAACTCATTAAAGAATGACACAGAATATTTAGACTAAGTGGTGTCAAGTGGTAGATTGGGGAAGCTTAAAGCTTCTGCTGTCCAGACAGTTAATTTTCAAGATTGATGTAATCCTATTTTTAGATCATGAAAAATGTAGATAGGCAGTTGCTTTAATAGTTATTAATGACAGTTGTCAGGCACACAACTATTGACTGAAGATGAGTCAGACTACCCATAAAAAAGTATTTGAGTCCTGAACATAAACAGAAAAAAAAAAGGAGTTATAATTGTTTAAATTCTCCAAAGAGAATCTGCTAATTAAATATTGGAGTATTTACCTGGGACAGCCATTATGGGAATCTAATGAGCTTGTTCAAAGGATGCAAACAAGTTGTCACCTGTTTTGTCACTCAATAATACTAGAAAGAAGCAATTTCCATCACTATGGGGACCCACAAGTTCATTCAGAAGCCACCAGATTTTAATTAGCTTCACAGCCTACAAACTGGTAAGTTTAGCCATCACCTTTTTATCACATAAAAAGTCATTCTTTAAATATAAAAGATGGTATGAAATTGCACGTCTCTGTATATCTATCATTCATTCTAACTAGAATAGGAAAGGAGAAGATAAAGGGGAAAAAAGACAGTTATAGCAACAAAGGGCAGAAACTGGTTAAAGAATTAATGATCTCATAAAAAATTTAACTATTCACTTTTTATATAGCTTAGAAAACACTAAATATGACCCATTAGTCAGAACATAGCTAGAGATCACTCTACCCCATGTATGTTGGCTACGATGTATTAATGTTCTGAAAAGTATGATGATTTCTACAAATATATATTGTTTTATGACAAAAAATTGCAAAACCACATTCAAGACAAGTATTTAATGCTGACTTTATGAATAGTTGTAATTAGTTTAAAATTAAATAATATAGGACAATTTATAGCTAATTATAGTAAGGGTAGTAATTTTATTCTATTATTATAAAGAAAAAGTATAAAAATAGACATGTAGAAGTTCAGCTGGGGAGGAAAATTTGGAAAAGCTATGGAAATTTGCCTTGAGCAAGCTGAAAATTGATTCTTAAATAAATTTCTTTCCCATTGACCCAAAAAATTATCAATAGGAGCCTATACAAAAAGGACGGCATACAATTATGAATAAAATTCCTTCACATTAGATTTTATGTTTTTAGAAATTTTGTTTTTCTGCACAAGTATAAAATAATAACCCAATAACCAAACTATTAAGATATAAGTGTTACATGATCATATACTTTCTTCTACATCCTTTCTTTCTTTTCCCTTCTTTTTTTCTTTCCTTCCTCACCCTTCCTCTCTTCTTCCTCCTTCACCCTTCCTCACTTCTCCTTCCTTTCTTCTCCTTCCATTTCTCCTTTCCTTCCCTCCTTCCTTCTTTCCTTCCATTCTCCTTCTTTCTTTTCCTTTTTTTTAAACAGTTGTATCAAGGTATAACTGACACATAACATATTGCATTTATTGAAATGTAAATTTTGACAAAATATAACTGTCATGTACACAGGTAAAACCACCATCAAGGTAATAAGATGTCCATCACCATCAAAAGTTTCTTCTTGGCCCTTAGTGATGCTTCCAACCTCCCTTACTCTTTTCTCATAACAAGACAACCTCTGATCTTTCTCTCACTATATTACTCTGCAATTTCAACAGTTTATATATATGGCATCAATTGCTATGTACTGATGTACATCCAACTTCTTCACTTAGTATACTTGTTTTGATATTAATCTATGTTGGTGTAAGTATTAATGATTCACTCCTTTTATTACTAAGTAGTATTCCATTATGTGGATATACCACCATCTGTTTAACCTATCATCTATTGGTGAGCATTTGAGTTGTCTCTAGTCTTTGACTGTTACAAATAAACCTGCAATGAACATTGTTGTAGATGATACTACATTTTTGGGGTAACTAGGATTACGATGAGTGCATCACATGCTACATGCATAACTAAAATTTAAAGAAACTGCTAAATTCTTTTCTAAAGTAATTGTACCAATGTGCATTCCTCAAAGCAGTATATGAGTTATAGTTGTCTCAAATCCTTACTGACACTTCTTATGATAAGCCTTTTAAATTTTAGACATTATAGTAACTAAATTATGCATTTGTTTTCATATTTAAAATATCTTTTCCTAACTCAAGGTAATTAAATGTTTCTTGCTTATTCTTCAGGAAGTTTTACAGTTTGAGGTTTTAAACTCGGTTTTACGTTTAATTTTTTCATGGTGGTAAAACATACATAACAAAGTTTTAGCATTTTCTCCATTTAAGTGTATAACTCAATGGCATTAAGCATATTCCCATTGTTATGCAACCATCACCATTATCAATATCCTGGCATTCTGATCACCCTATAAAACTCAGTAGGCATTATTCAATAACTTCTCATTATTCCCTCCCTGTTAACCACTATTATATGTTCTGTTTCCATGAATTTGACTGTTCTCAAAACTATATATGCCTTCATCTGTTGGGTACCATAACAAAATACCATAAACTGCATGTGTTATGGACAACAAAAAATTATTTCTCACAGCCCAAGATTAAGGCCTTGCTAGTGAGAGTCCATAATTTATGCTCTCTAGCCATGTCTTCACATGACGGAAGGAATAAAGGCACTAACACCATTAATGAGAGTAACCTAATACCCCAGAGATCTCACTTTCTACTTCCATTGCCTTGGGGGCTAGCATTTCAACATATGCATTGAGGCAAATAGACACAAGTATTCAGACATCATATAAGTGGAATCAAAGAGTACTTATCTTTGTATGTCTGGTTTATCTCACTTAGCATGTTTTCAAGTTTTCATTCATGTTACAGCATGTATCAGACTTTTATTCCTTTCTAAAATTGAATAATACTCCATTTTATGTATATACTACATTTTATTTATCCATTCATTCATCAATGGACATATGGACATTTGGGTTGTATCTAACTTTTGACTATTCTAAACAATGCTGCTATAAACATTGGTATACAAGTATCTATGATTCTTGTTTTTAATTATTGGGGTTCATGCCTAAAGTGGAATTATTGATCTTAAGGTAACTTGATGTATAAGATGTACTGCTTTTCACAGTGGCTACACAAGCAATGCATAAGGGTTCCAATTTTGCCACATCCTTGCCAATACTTGTTCTTTTCTCTTGTGGTTGATGTTTTCCCTGTTGAGAAGCAAATAAAGTAATCTTAAGTTAGCAGAGGCCACTGTGGGAAGGGAACCAAGAAGTAGTGAAGAGGTCTGCTAGAGATGAACCAATGTGGGTTGCAATACACAAGTACATGGAAGCAACTCTAGGAATCTATCTGTATAGTTATCTTTATTTCAAACTAGCAAAAACACTTTGTCTTTCTTATTATCTCTTATGCTTTCTCTTCAACAAAATCGTAGAACAAGAGGGCAGAACAGATTTAGCCTGGAAGCGTGGTGGAGGCGGGGTATTGGAGGTGGCACAAACAGTGTATACACATGTAAGTAAATGTAAAAATGATAAAATAAAAGGAAAAAAGATAAAAATTAAAAAATTGAAAACTTTATCAGAAGATGTGAAAGAGTAATAACAGAGGTAATGAATTTGATCAGAGAACATTGTATGCATATATGGAGATATCACAAGGAAACTCCTTTGTACAATTAAAAAAGAGAAAAAGATAAATGGAGGCAAAAGAGATGGGGGCTTTGAGCTTTAGCAGTACCAGAACATCTCCACCTCCCTCATTTTGTTAAGAGAAAATCGTACTGAAAGAACATCCTCTACTTCACTCAGGGAGGTTCAGAGCTGACTCTGCCCAGAATAGGACCTCCTAAATTATCTTTTGGAAGCACCCTATGGCATGGACTCTTGTATATTACAGTGTGACACCATTTTTGCTGCTGCTGCTGCTGTTGTTGTTGTTTTATTGTTATTGTAATATACCATTCCTCCCGAGCTGTGTTTTCTTAGAAGCCAATACAGCTTAAGGTTCAGGGCTCCTCACCCATGGAAAAGTCCATTTTAAGCCCTTGAAAGAGACTCTAAGAATGTTCTCATTGACTTACATGTTGGCAAAATCTGTAGAAGACATTTTAATTGTAATTGATTTTAGAGCACCTTTTGCTGACTTTCCTTCCATCACAACTCTCCTATCAGATAGCATGGAAGTGGCTAGGGGTATATTCAGGATCTGTCTCAAAGGAACTTGAGATGGGGATGTATTTAGATTTTGTTTGGATTTAGTGGGGTATACAAATGTACTTTGTAGTCATGTCTGTGTATGGTTAATTTATTGCTTCATGTCTGTGTATGGTTAATTTATTGCTAACTGCCCTGGTGAAGAAATGACATCCAGGAATATTCCTACTATATATACTACATCACTGGGCCTGAACTCTTGATAGAATGTGTTCTATGGGGCTCAGTACCTAAAGAATGTAAAGAGAAACAGACTTAGATGCTAGTCCATGGTCTTTTCTAGTTTAAAATTTTAAATAGATACAAATGAACTATGTTAGAAGAGTTGCAGCTTTTATATTATCTCTTTGGAGAATAATAGAAAACTATTGCCATGTAGCCCAAAAAGTTAGGAACACAACATTTTAGGGTAAAATACTGCATCAATTAATTGGTAAAAACACTTTTATTGTCTGGATTTTGTGATGTTTTGTGGTATTTGTCACTCAAATTTATGAATTGTGGTGACTTCCTATTCCATTTTACATAAATATTTTGCATCAAAAATTTATTTTTTTATTATTGTTGTGCTTGGGAGTACATTGTAGCATTTACAAAGGTTCTTACAATGGATCAAAAATATCATACTTGAATTCACCCCCTCCACTGCTCTCTTTCATATCCCCACCCCCCTCCCCACCTGGCAATTCCTGGAATGGTTTCAACAAGTATCATTTTACATTTACATACATATGTATATATTATTTGCACCATATTCACCCTGCTACCCCTTTCCCCGCCACCTCCCCCTCCCTCCAGTGCCAACCCCCTCCCCTCCCGTAGACTCTGTTCCTACTTCCTGTTCTCCGATTTTGTAGAAGAAAAAAGATAAAAAGAATTACACCTGCAAGCCGAAAAACTTACTGAAACTGTATTGCATTTGAACTGGGGACACTTGGTGGGGCTTTTGTGTATGTGTGTGTGTGTGTGTGTGTGTGTGTAGTTTTGTTCTACTTTATGCATCCCCTTTGATGAGACAACTACAGAACAACATCTGAGGCACCAACTCCAGGACTGGAGACTGAGATGGACACCCAAATTATTAAGACTGAAACTGCATTGCATATAAACTTGGAAGTTTTTTGGGTTTTTTTTTTTAATTTTCTATTTTCCATTTTATTTTAATTCATTTTTATATATAGATATTACTTTCATTTACTTATTTTTTATTTTTTTTATCTTTGATTTTCAATCCTCTCTCTGTCTCTCTAATGTCTGTTCAGCTTACTGTCGATTAGTACACTAACACTCCCTGTTTATACCTTCAAAACTCTCTTGTCTGATACCTTGTTCTGCTTTCTCCCTCTTGTCTGTATATTTGTTTTCCCCTTTTCTTTAACATCTTGCTTTCCATCTCAGCTCACTCTTCCATTCTAAATATTACCATTGTTATTATTACAAGCTAGAAAATACTTAATTGCACACAGTACAGGGACAGTAACAACACCAAGGACAATGACGGGAAGACAGAAAACACAGGGAAACCAGTTTCCCCACAGCAAAAAATTAGTACAGGAACCAGAGGGGAATGAAGAGAACAGAAACTCAGATCCAGACTAAAATGAAGATAAACTATGCCAAAGGACCTAATGAAGCCCACAAGAATAATTTAAAAGAAGACGTACTACAAGTACTCAATGAGAATTTTATAGAGATGATACTGGATAGGGTCAACCAAAATGTACAGGAGACACTCAAGAAATTCCAAGACAATAAAAATAGAGAATTTGAAAAAGCAAAAGAAGAAATAAAGGAAACCATAGAAGCACTGTATAAACACCAAAGTGAAAGAGAGAACACAATGAATAAACAGATAAATGAACTCAGGACAAAAATAGACAACATTAAAGAAGAAAACTGCCAGGATATGGAAAACCTCAGAAAAAAAAACGAAACAGAACTGCAAAACAAAACGGAAGGCCAATCCAGCAGAATAGAACAAACAGAAGACAGAATCTCAGAACTTGAAGATGAAATGGTAATTAAAGGAAAAACCAAAGAACTATTAATTAAACAACCTGTGAAAAGAAAATGCAAGAACTCACTGACTCCATCAAAAGACCAAACTTGAGAATCATGGGCATTGAAGAAGGAGAAGACGTGCAAGCGAAGGGAATGCGTAATATATTCAACAAAATAATAATGGAAAATTTCCAAATCTAGAGAAAGATATTCCCACACAAATGCAAGAGGCCTCCAGGACACCAAACAGACCACATCAAAATAGAACTACTCCATGACATATCATCATTAAAACAACAAGTTCAGAAACTAAGGAAAGAATATTGAAGGCTGTAAGAGAGAAAAAACAAGTAACATACAAAGGTAAACCCAGCAAAATCACAGCAGACTTCTCAACAGAAACATTAAAAGCAAGAAGAGCGTGGGGTGAGATCTTCTGGGCACTGAATGAAAATAACTTCAACCCCAGGATACTCTACCCAGCAAAGCTTTCATTCAAAATAGATGGAGCAATAAAAGTCTTCCATGATAAGCAGAAACTAAAACAATATGTGACCACAAAGCCACCATTACAAAATGGTGGGATCCTGCCAAATGGTGGGATCCCACCATTACAAAATGGTGGGATCCTGCCAAATGGTGGGATCCATAAAAAGGGATCCTGCACACAGAAAGTGACACCCAACTTAACCATGAAAAGGCAGGCAGCACCAAACCACAGGATAAGAAAAAGCAAGACAGTAGACAGTAACATCAAGTTAGGTACACACAATCAAACCTTCAAACAACTAAAACAACTAAATGGCAGGAATCACCACATACCTATCAGTACTAACGCTTAATGTTAATGGACTTAATTCACCCATCAAAAGACACTGTTTGACAAAATGGATTAAAAAAGAAGATCCAATAATTTTTTGCTTACAGGAGACTCATCTCACCGACAGAAAAAAGCATATGCTTAGGATGAAAGGCTGGAAGAAGATTTACCAAGCCAATGGCCCCCGAAAACAGGCAGGAGTAGCAATACTTATCTCTGACAAAGTAGGCTTCAAACCTACATTGATCAAACGAGATAAAGAAGGACATTCCATACTAATAAAAGGGGAAATAGACCAAAAGGAAATAATAATCATCAATCTGTACGCACCCAATGTCAACGCACCCAATTTCATCAAACATACCCTGAAAGACCTAAAAGCATATATAAACACCAACACAGTGGTTGTGGGAGACTTTAACACCCCATTATCATCAATAGATAGGTCATCCAAACAAAAACTCAATAAAGAAATCCAAGATCTAAAATATGCAATAGATCAAGTGGACCTAGAAGATGTCTACAGAACATTTCATCCAACCTCTACACAATATACATTCTTCTTAGCAGCCCATGGAACCTTCTCCAAAATAGATCATATCCTAGGGCACAAAGCAAGCCTCAGCAAATATAAGAAAATAGAAATAATACTGTGCATACTATCTGACCACAATGAAGTAAAAGTAGAACTCAATAACAAGGTAAAGATAAACATGCAAACAGCTGGAAACTAAATAACTCATTACTTAATGAAGAATGGATCATCGATGCAATAAAAGAGGAAATTAAAAAGTTCCTGGAAGTCAATGAAAATGAAAACACAACCTACCGGAACCTATGAGACACAGCTAAGGCAGTCTTGAGAGGAAAGTTTATAGCCATGAGTGCAGATATTAAAAAGATTGAAAGATCCCAAATCAATGACCTAATGATACATCTCAAACTCCTAGAAAAGCAAGAGCAAGCAAATCCCAAAACAAATAGAAGGAGAGAAATAATAAAAATAAGAGCTGAAATCAACGAAATAGAAACCAAAAAAACCATACAAAGAATTAATGAAACAAAAAGTTGGTTCTTTGAAAAAATAAACAAGATCAATAGACCCCTGGCAAACCTGACTAAAATGAGGAGAGAAAAAACCCAAATTAGTAGAATCAGGAATGCTAAAGGGGAGATAACAACAAAACCATGGAAGTCCAGGAAATCATCAGAGACTACTTTGAGAACCTATATTCAAATAAATTTGAAAATCTAAAAGAAATGGACAGATTTCTAGATACATATGATCATCCAAAACTGAACCAAGAGGAAATTAATCACCTGAATAGATCTGTAACACAAACTGAAATTGAAGCAGCAATCAAGAGTCTCCCCAAAAAGAAAAGTCCAGGACCTGATGGATTCTCTGCTGAATTCTATCAGACCTTTAAAGAACTGATACCAACCCTCCTTAAACTGTTCCATGAAATAGAAAGGGAAGGAAAACTGCTGAACACATTTTATGAAGCCAGTATTACACTTATCCCAAAACCAGGCAAAGACACCTCCAAAAAGGAGAACTATAGGCCAATCTCCTTAATGAACATTGATGCAAAAATCCTCAACAAAATAATGGCAAACCGAATTCAGCAACACATCAAAAAGATTATTCACCACGACCAAGTAGGCTTCATCTAAGGGATGCAGGGGTGGTTCAACATACAAAAATCAATAAACGTAATAAACCACATTAACAGAAGCAAAGACAAAAACCACTTGATCATCTCAATAGATGCAGAAAAAGCCTTTGATAAGATCCAACACCATTTCATGATAAAAGCTCTAAGAAAACTAGGAATAGAAGGAAAGTTACTCAACATTATAAAAGCTATATATGACAAACCTACAGCCAGCATTATACTTAATGGAGAAAAACTAAAACCATTCCCTCTAAAATCAGGAACCAGACAAGGATGCCCACTATCCCCACTACTATTCAACATAGTACTGGAATTCCTAGCCAGAGCAATTAGGCAAGAAGAAGGAAAAAAAGGAATACAAATAGGTAAAGAAACTGTCAAAATATCCCTATTTGCAGACGACATGATCCTATACCTTAAAGACCCAAAAAACTCTACTCAGAAGCTTCTAGACATCATCAATAGCTATAGCCAGGTAGCAGGATATAAAATCAACATAGAAAAATCATTAGCATTTCTATACACTAACAATGAGCAAACTGAAAAAGAATGTATGAAAACAATTCCATTTACAATAGCCTCAAAAAAAATCAAATACCTAGGTGTAAACCTAACAAAAGATGTGAAAGACCTCTACAAGGAAAACTATACACTTCTGAAGAAAGAGATTGAGGAAGACTATAGAAAGTGGAGAGATCTCCCATGCTCATGGATTGGTAGAATCAACATAGTAAAAATGTCTATACTCCCCAAAGTAATCTACTTGTTTAATGCAATTCCCATCAAAATTCCAATGACATTCATTAAAGAGATCGAAAAATCTACCATTAAATTTATATGGAAACACAAGAGGCCACGAATAGCCAAGGCAATACTCAGTCAAAAGAACAATGCAGGAGGTATCACAATACCTGACTTCAAACTATATTACAAAGCAATAACAATAAAAACAGCATGGTACTGGCACAAAAACAGACATGAAGACCAGTGGAACAGAATAGAGGATCAAGATATGAAGCCACACAACTATAAGCAACTTATCTTTGACAAAGGAGCTAAAAACATACGATGGAAAAAAAGCAGCCTCTTCAACAAAAAGTGCTGGGAATACTGGTTAGCAGTCTGCAAAAAACTGAAACTAGATCCATGTATATCACCCTATACCAAGATTAACTCAAAATGGATCAAGGATCTTAATATCAGACCACAAACTCTTAAGTTGATACAAGAAAGAGTAGGAAATACTCTGGAGTTAGTAGGTATAGGTAAGAACTTTCTCAATGAAACCCCAGCAGCACAGCAACTAAGAGATAGCATAGATAAATGGGACCTCATAAACCTAAAAAGCTTCTGCTCATCAAAAGAAATGGTCTCTAAACTGAAGAGAACACCCACAGAGTGGGAGAAAATATTTGCCAACTATACATCAGACAAAGGACTGATAACCAGAATATACAGGGAACTTAAAAAACTAAATTCTCCCAAAACTAATGAACCAATAAAGAAATGGGCATGTGAACTAAACAGAACTTTCTCAAAAGAAGAAATTCAAATGGCCAGAAAACACATGAAAAAATGCTCACCATCTCTAGCAATAAAGGAAATGCAAATTAAAACCACGCTAAGATTCCACCTCACCCCTGTTAGAATAGCCATCATCAGCAACACCACCACCAACAGGTGTTGGCGAGGATGCGGGGAAAAAGGAACCCTCTTACACTGTTGGTGGGAATGTAGACTAGTACAACCACTCTGGAAAAAAATTTGGAGGCTACTTAAAAAGCTGTACATCGATCTACCATTTGATCCAGCAATACCACTCTTGGGGATATACCCAAAAGACTGTTACTCCAGAGGCACCTGCACATCCATGTTTATTGCGGCACTATTCACAATAGCCAAGTTATGGAAACAGCCAAGATGCCCCAGCACTGATGAATGGATTAAGAAAATGTGGTATCTATACACAATGGAATTTTATGCAGCCATGAAGAAGAATGAAATGTTATCATTCGCTGGTAAATGGATGGAATTGGAGAACATCATTCTGAGTGAGGTTAGCCTGGCCCAAAAGACCAAAAACCGTATGTTCTCCCTCATATGTGGACATTAGATCAAGGGCAATCCCCAACAAGGGGATTGGACTATGAGCACATGATAAAAGCGAGAGCACACAAGGGAGGGATGAGGATAGGTAAGACACCTAAAAAAACTAGCTAGCATTTGTTGCCCTTAACACAGAGAAACGAAAGCAGATACCTTAAAGCAACTGAGGCCAATAGGAAAAGGGGACCAGGAACTAGAGAAAAGGTTAGATCAAGAAGAATTAACCTAGAAGGTAACACCCACACACAGGAAATCAATGTGAGTCAATGCCCTGTATAGCTATCCTTATCTCAACCAGCAAAAACCCTTGTTCCTTCCTATTATTGCTTATACTCTCTCTAGAACAAAATTAGAAATAAGGGCAAAATAGTTTCTGCTAGGTATTGGGGGGGGGAGATGGAGGGGGCAGAGTGGGTGGTAAGGGAGGGGGTGGGGGCAGGGGGGAGAAATGAACCAAGCCTTGTATGCACATATGAATAATAAAAGAAAAAGGAAAAAAAAAGAAATTGCATTATTTGCACACAAACGTTTCATTTTCCTGTGCAGCAATCTCAGCTAAGAGACTTGTTTGTTTGTGTAGTAAAAGGTTTAGCTACAAATTAAATTTTAATAATAGATACAAGGCAAATAAGATTTTCATTGCCTTTAATTAATTTTGGCAGTTTGTGCATTTCATGAAAGTTGCCTAATTTTGTTTGTTGGCAAATAATTGCTGTAATAGTCCCATGTTATGTTTTAAATATCCAGAGAATCTGTGCTAATGTTATCTCTTCATTTCTGATATGAGTAATTTGTTTCCCCTCTTTCTCTTTTTCTCTTTCCTCTCTTTCTTCTTATCCCTAAATATTTCTATCTTTATTTCTGTCATTTTTTTCCCTAAGCAGTCTCACTGGAGATTTGTCACTTTTTTTGAGCTTATCAGATAGCTAACCTTTCATTCCACTGATTTGCTGTTCTGCATTTTCCTTTCAATTTCATCTTTCATTGTTTTCCACCATCATATTTACCATCTTTTCCTTGCTGAAATCCTTCATTATTCTTTTTGGTTTGTTTTCCTGAAATTCTACAGGTTTGATCTACTCATATCTCATTGCTCCATTTGTATATACCTGCTTTATTAAATATATTAAAGTTAAAGCTGACTTTAGAGAAGAATGCAACATTTTTCCTGCCTTGTGAACCCATAAATAACAATATATTGTCTTGAGTTTTGAATATTGTCTAAAAGTTTTCTTGCATGGAAAGGACGAGGAGGTTATAAATAAATAACAAGAATGTTCCAATCATCCAGAACCCTCAAAAATCTAAAATTCCTCCTTTCTCTTCAGAGATATCAGTAAAGTGAAGGTTACCTACTTGCTTTTTTTCCTGATACCTTCTTAAATAGTTCTTAGACTTCTTTAAGCTGATTTTTTTCTTTCATTTTTGAATGAATCTTGTCAATATATCCCCAACCTTTATCCTTTCTTTCTTTCTTAACTTCTGTTGCATCAGTTAGGGGATATACAACCATGCATGTCATAATAATATTTCAGTCAATAGTGGACCACAAATATGAGAGTAGACATCTCGTACAACCTAAGTGTAGGCTATACATCAACATTTTTGTTCTGTGACTTTCGCACAATGACAAAATCGCCTAAGTGACAGATTATTGTATATAGATGTACAAGTTAGTTAAATTACTTAGAATTATGTGGCAGCCACACCATTATTGAGAATTCAGCCTCTTTAAGCCTTTCATTTGTACAACAAAATGATAATGTAGTAAGAATTACAATATAAGCTATTTAGTGTACTAGGTGATGTAAAATAAAGATTTAAAAACAGTTTTATAGCACAAATTGGAAATAAGGAAACTACTCAAATGTTCATGGGTACTTTGCTCATAAAAGATTGTTAAATTAATTGGTCTCTTTATACAACATTAGTTTATCTAAGTACTTCACCAAGCCTATTAATATGTCTACTAAATAATACTTTATTGAGGACTTTCTATAATACCTCATTTTTCTTATGTTTTCAAACCCAAGTATAAATAGACAGAAAAGGAAAGAAAAATTTATACTTTTTTGTCTCTTTTTCCTGCTATTTTTTTCCAGTAGCTAGAACTTGTTGATATTATGATTTTTTACACAAGGGATTTCAATTCTTGGCATTTGCATTTTCTAACTATCTTATATTATATCAAACATTATTTTCTTTTAGAATAAAATTATATTAACTCACTTGAACTTGTAAAATTTAAGTAACAGAGCATCACATGTCCTATAGAAAAGACTTCCTAATTTTGTGTTAATAAATGAAAACATGTGCTTTGATTTACAGTAAATTTCTGGGATATTTTTATCAGAAAAGATGCATAAAAGTGTGTGTTCTGGTTTCCTAATGTTTTATAACACACCACTCCAAAACTTGACAGTTTAAATAAAAATTCATCATGATTTTATCTCACAACTTTGTAAGTCAAGAATTCAGACAATACTTCTCTCTGCCCCATAATTTCTAGAGCCTGGTCTGAGATGAACAACTAGGCTGCAATAGCTGGGGGAAAGCTGACCCTCCTCTTGTTTCACCAGATGGCCTCTGTGGATGACCAGTTTAGACTTCCTTATGCCACTATGGTAGCCTCACTGGTCCAAGAGGTCAAGGAAGACATTGCTGGCCTGTTAAATGTGAGTTTAAACTGTCATAGTGTCATCTGTGTCACACTCTATAATCAAAAAAGTCTCAAGTTTCAAAGAGAAGGAAAACAATTCTACCACTTGAGGGGACAAGAGTCAAAGAATTTGACTGACATGTATCTATTATTAAATTCTGGTATTCCTAGACAACTCATGATTCCAGGTAACATCTTCATATTCCATAGATTGAAACACCTTTTTCTCATATGCTATCTGGCAGTCATCACTTTAGGGATAAACAGTTACTCAGTGGCTGATTATGAAACTGATTTATACAAATTGTTAGAAATCTAAAATGCATAGAAAAAATTAAACAATAAAAAAGCACTCATATTCTGCCCAGAAAAGGCCTTTCATAATACTTTGTAAAACTTTTGCCAGTATTTTAGTTTCTTTGTATATTTTTCTAATTATAATACAGACAAATGTTGAAATTTTGAAGCTAAGAAATACTCTAGATAATGTGTACCAAAATTCAGTTGAGGAGGAGTTAATTCTTCTGTTGTGTAGGATAGTAGAGTAACTATAATCTACAATTTATGATATATTTCAAAATAACTAGAAAAAAGAGTTTGAAGCTCCCAAACACAGAAATGAACTGTTTGAACTGCTTGAAGAGACAGAAATACTATTACTACAATATGATCACTACACATTGTATAGATGTACCAAATTTTCATACTGTATCTCATAAATATGTACAAATATTATGTGTCAATTAAAATAAAAACTAAGGTTCAGACATGATAGTGTATGCCTATAATCCCAGCTATGTGGGAGGCAGAGATGGGAAGATCTCAGTTTGAGGTTAGCCTGGGCAGCAAAGCTAATGAAACCTTCTTTTGAAAAACAAGCCAAGCATGATGGTACATGCCTTTAACTCCAGCTACATGGGAAGTAGAGGTAGAGGATTGTGGCCTGAGGTAAGCTCAGTCTAAAGACTGACCCTACTTGAAAAATAAACTGAATCATAAAATGCTGGAGGTATGACTCAAATCATAGAAAGAGCTTCACAAAGCAAGCACAAGACCTTGAGTTAAAACCCAGTACTGCTAAAAATAAATAAATGAAATTTTGACCTTAAAAAATTAAAAATAAAAACTCCCAACTCAGAAGTAATTACTAGTCTTCCTAACATTTTTTTTACTATACTTAAATTATTGTACATTGTTGAAATAATATCCACATACCTCACCCTTCTATTTATAGGTTTTCCAAGTATTTTTCTTCTAACTGAAACAGTTACCAAACATGTATTGAGACTCCCTAGACATCAGTCACCCTTCTAAGCTGTTGAGGGAATTGCTATCATTTGTGTCTTATCTCCCAAAGATCTCTGTGGCAAAGGCTTTGTCCCTAGCATAGCACTCTTGAGAGGTGCTGGAGCCATTCTGAAATGTAGTCTGTTAGGAAGTCCTCTGGACACTGGGGTTATGTACTTGAAGGGCGTACAGAGACCCCACCCCCTCCTTCTTCCTTCCCTCTTTTTTGCTCCCTGGCTCATCCTAAAGTGAGTGGTTGTGGTGTACCAAAGTTCTTACCATGACATATTGCTTTACCACAGATCCAAAGTAAATGAGTCGATCTATCAGGAAACCTTGTGAACTGTGAGCCAAAATAAGCCTTTTCTCTTTATAAGTTGATTTATCTTAGATATTTTCTATAGTGACAAACCTGTCATTCTAGTGATAGAAGACAGACAATGAACTAATATATAAATTTGAAAACATAGGGAGCTTTGATTGCTATGATAAAACTGAGTGGAGATGGTTAGACTGAAAGTGGTGTAGAATAGATGGGCAGGAGATGGTTCAAACACCAGCCTCGGGTTTATTCAGGAAGAAACCCTAAGGAGGGGAGTATCTAGTCAAAGTCAAAACCCCACTGCCGCTTACAAACTTGGAGTAAATATAGGGGAGAGGTCTGGAGAGGGAAGTTTTCCTTGATGGGAAAATTTTTTCCAGGGTTAACAGATTGTTAGGGGAAGCTAGAGGAGATAAGAGATAATTATGTAGATATGTTGCTTGCAGCTCTGGACCCCTGGCAAGGTGATAGCTCCACTCCAGATCCCAAGTGAGGTGAGAGTTTGTCATTCCCTTGAGGCTAGGTGTGGTCCTTCCAATAAGTGGTGAGGTGTTTCCAGTAAGCTGCCTGCAAGTGTTGGGGGTCTGATCCTAACATGGCTTCCCTTTTGTTCACCCTAACAGGAACTAAACTGGCTGTTCTGGTTGGACATTCAGGAAAATTGTCACTTGAGATACCATATAGGTACGACCTGGATGCCACAAGGACAACTAAGAGAACATCTAAGAAAAGAGTCTTCCAGGCAGTGGAGACAGATGGAAATGCCTCAAGGCATTAATGAACTCGGTCTGTCTGAGGAGCTGAACTCGGTCTGTCTGAGGAGCAAAAAGAAGTCTGTTATGGCTACAAAGGGGAAGGAAAAGAATGTTGTATGGTTGGAGAGGCAGGAAGAGCCAAGGTTCACAGGACCTTGGAGGCAGGAAACAGAGTCTTAACATTTTATCACAAATGCCACAGGGAGCCCAGAAGGATTTTAAATAGCATTTTGATATAACCTAATTGTTTAAAACATCAATCTAGCTGTTGTAGGAAGAATGAAATATAGGAGAACCGTTGGAGAGGTAAGGGATTAGATAGAGGGCATAGGAATTTTTTAAAAGTAGACATACTTCAAATATAACTGCAGAACTGACAGTATTTCCTGATACAGTGAATTTGATGGAGGAAGGAGGGAAGGAAACTTAAATGTAAGTTATGAAAGCTAAGTTATCTACAGCATACTTCAGTTCTAAATCAATTATCTGCACATAATATATCCCTACTTTTCCTACAGCTATATGAATAATGAAGTACTATTTTAAATATAAGTTATCTTTAAGGCTTATCCTAGCATTATTGGTATTTTCAAATGAATTCAAGTTCAACTGCTCTATTGAGTGAGCCAGGAAAGTTAAGGATTTATGGATGAATGAGCTGTCAGTGAGGATACTCACTATCACATAATATTAAAATATGTTGATTTTTTTAAGAGAAAGAGTTCAGAGTTAGTAAAATGCGACAAATTACAAGCTGCTGAAATAACATATTTGGATTTTGGTGTCATGTGAAAAAAATACATCAACAATATTTCTCATTTGTTATGTAATGACCCTGTTACTTTTACCTTTTGCTAGTAAAGGTTCACAACCATTAAGCACAACTTGCAACTTTATCTAAAGAGACATAATTTTTGTACAAAGCATAGGGACTAGTGTGCTACTCAGTTAAATTTATAATCCTTTCCAGTGTGAAATTCCTCAGTTGAAGACCTATGATTTAGAAAAGAAGCTCAGAGATCATTTTAACTAATGAGCAATTAGCAGCCTTCCTCACCATCCCAAGGAATCTGCAACAGTCCAACACCTGTTGTTTGTCCTTAGGTATTCATCTAATTGCTAATGAATCATAATCAAAAGGCAACCACCATTTACCCCATTGCAAGAAGCAATACAAACAGGTAATAAATAATTTTATTTGGTTTTCTGAGCAGCAAAGGAAGAAACAGCAAAACTGCAGAAGTAAAATGTTGATGTAAGTAGCCTCTTTACACTGTAACATAAACCTTTTCTGAGGAGTTTCTTAACTTTACACCCTCATCTAAATTTAATTGTATGTCAATCTACCCCTGGAGCATGAAATTCTGTACAGTCAGATTTTATGAGGCAAACAGCTGCAGATAACCAGGTACTTTGGTTTAGTTTGATTTTTTTTAAATCCAAGTTAAAAAAAAAAAAAAGAAGATATTCATGAGCAACTAGGAAATGTGACAATACCAAACAAAAATTCTGGCTCTGCTAAGAATAGTGATATATCCTTTGCTAAATGAGGACAATATTGGAATCATCCTTACATACATGATGAAGACTACATTTTAAAACATACTTCATCATATTTCCCTTTGCATTGGCATGACTGTTACACAGCTTTCTTTGCTTTGTGGTTACAAAACATCTGCCAGAAAGCATAAGGTTACATCTTAATCTTTCAGAAGCTCATTGAAAAAAAAAGAATTGTTCTTCCAAAGGTCCTAGTGCCAGGAAATGAAATCTATGACTGGAGGCTCCAAGATGGCCACTAGGGTACAGAAGTAGAAAACCTAAGCTATGTGACTCCAAAACCATCCCTGAGACATGAGAAACACACTTGGGTAACTCTGACTGCTTCTAGCCAAAATAATAACTGATATCACTTTAGGTGAAGGAAAAAATTCAAAGACTGGCCCCCAAATCAGCCTTTAATTGCACCTAACAACACAGCCAGCAAGGTGTGTCCAGCCCTGGGGAAACTCTCCTTCCCTATGTGATTGATTTTTTTTTCTTTCTTTCCTTCTCTTCTCCATCTTCCATCAAGCAGAAATATAACATCAACCAGAATCAAACTTTTGACATTCTGAACCCTTAGCCCATGAAAAGCCTCCCAACACCATGCTGCACTGAGAAAATTTGGTACCATTTCTCGCCACTGCTGCTACAACTACCACCACTGGCTCCAGAACTGCTTGCATGTCAATTGACAGAACAAACAGGATTCAGAGAGAAATGAAAAAAGCAGATACCCAGGTCCTGACCCAATCAAAACAATTATAAACAACACCAAAGAACTCAGCAATGCTCACAAAAATAACCTCAAAGAAGAAATCTTGCAAGAAATCACTGAGAATTTCTTGGAGAAGATACTAGACATGGTTAATCAAAATGTACAAGATGCACTCAAGAAATTTCAAGACATCAAAAACAAAGAACATGAGAAGACACAGAAACAAAAAATGAACTCAGAGCTGCCCTAAACAAACACCAAAGTGAAACAGAGCTGCCCTAAACAAACACCATAGAGAGATAAATGAATTAAAGATGAAAATAAAAATAATAAAGAGGAAGTGACCCAACATATAGAAAACCTCAGAAAAAAGAATCAAACAGAAACACAAAACACAGTGGAAGACCATCCAGCAGACTAGAATAAGTGGAAGACAAAATCTCAGAACTTGAAGATAAAATATAACTTAAAGAAAAAAACTGAAGAAATGTTAGTCAAACAGCTCAAGAGTTGTAAAAGGAATATGCAAGAACTCACCAACTCCATCAAAAAAACCAACCTGAGAACCATGGGTATTGAAAAATAAGAAGAGGTCCAAGCAAGAAGGATTAGTAATGTATTCAATAAGATAATAACAGAAAATTTCCCAAATCTCAAAAAAAATTTTCCCACTCAGGTACAGGAAGCCTGCAGGACACCAAGCAGACTTGACCAAAATAGAACCTCCCCATGGCATAATTATCATTAAAACAAGAACAGAGAATACAGAAAGACTACTGAAGGCTTTAAGAGGGGAAAAAACAAATAACATGTAAAGGTAAACCTATCAAAATCACAGCAGATTATGGAAACTTAAAAGCAAGAAGGGCATGGAGTGAGGTATTCTGGCACTAAATGAAAATAACTTCAACCCTAGGATACTCTACCCAGCAAAACTATCATTCAAAATAGATGGAGCAATAAAAGTCTTGCATGATAAGCAGAAACTAAAACAATATGTGACCACAAAGCCACCATTACAAAAGATTCTTCAAAGAATTCTGCACACAGAAAGTGAAAGTAAACAAAACCATGAAAGGACAGGCAGCACCAAACCATAAGAGAAGAAAAGGCAAGAAAGTAAAAAGTAACATCGATTCAGCTATACACAATCAAATCCTTAATCAACAAAGACAACTAAATGACAGGAATCACCACATACCTATCAATCTTAACACTGAATGTTAATGGACTTAATTCCCCCATTAAAAGACACCATTTGGAAAACTGGATTAAAAAGGAAGCTCCAACAATCTGTTGTTTACAGGAGACCCATCTCATTGACAGAAATAAGCACTGGCTGAGGGTAGAAGGCTGGAAGAAGATTTACCAAGCTAATGGCCCCCCCCAAAACAGGCAGGGGTAGCAATAGTTATATCAGACAAAGTAGACTTCAAACTTACATTGATCAAATGAGATAAAGAAGGACACTTCATACTATTAAAAGGGGAAATACATCAAAAGGAAATAACAATTATCAAACTATATGCACCCAATCTCAGTGCACCCAATTTAATCAAACATACTCTAAAAAAATTAAAAACACATATAGACTCCAACACAGTGGTAGTGGGAGGCTTTAATACCACACTATCACTAATAGATAGGTCATTCAAACAAAATATCAATAAAGAAATTCTAGGACTAAATCATACCATAGATCAAATGGACCTAACTGAGGTCTAAACAATATTTCATTCAACATCAGCACAATATACATTCTACTCAGCAGCCCATGGAACTTTCTCCAAAACTAATCATATCTTAGGGCATAAAGCAAGACTCAGTAAATATAGAAAGTAGAAATAATCCCCTGCATTTTATCTCATCACAATGCATTTAAACTAGGACTTAACAGGAACAGCAGAAAATACACAAACAATTGGAAGCTGAATAACACACATTGCTCAATGATCAGTGGGTCATCAATGAAAGAGGAAATTAAATTAAAAGTTTCCTGGAAGTTAATGAAAATTAAAACACGATGTACCAGAACCTATGAGACACAGAAAAGGCAGTCCTAAGAAGAAAGTTTATAGCCATGAGTGTATATATTAAAAGGACAGAAAAAATCTCCAATAAATGACCTAATGCTACATCTCAAACTCCTAGAAACACAAGAACAAGCAAAATCCAAAACAAGCAGAAGGAGAGGCATAATTAAAATAAGGGCCAAAATTAATGAAATAGAGGCACAAAAACCATACCAAAAATCAATGAAACAAAAAGCTGACTCTTTGAAAAAATAAATAAGATTGACAAACTCTGGCAAGTCTGACTAAAATGAGGTGGGAAAAGACCTAAATCAGCAAAATCAGAAACACAAAAGGGGAGATAACAACAAACACCACAAAAATCCAGGAAATCATCAGAGACTACTTTGAGAACCTATATTCAAATAAGTTTGAAAATCTTGAAGAAATGGACAGATTTCTAGATACTTATGACAATCCAAAACTGAACCAACAAAATATTAACCACCTAAATAAACCTATAACACAAAATGAAATTGAAGCAGCAATAAAGAGTCTCCCCCCAAAAAAGTCTAGGACCTGATGGATTCCCTGCCAAATTCTATCAGACCTTAAGGAGAACGAATACCAACTCTCCTTAAACTTTTCCATGAAATAGAAAGGGAAGGAATACTGCCTAACTCATTTTATGAAGCTAATATTACATTCATCCCTAAACTGGACAAAGAGACCTTCAAAAAGAGAACTATAGGCCAATCTCCTTAATGAACATTGAAGCAAAAATCCTCAATAAAATAATGGCAAAACAAATCCAACAACATGTCAGAAAGATCATTCACCACAACCAAGTCAGCTTCATCCCAGGGATGCAGGGATGGCTAACATACACAAATCTATAAATGTAATACAGCACATTAATAGAAGCAAAGACCACTCGATCATCTCAATTGATGCAGAAAAAGCCTTTGATAAGAGTCAACTCCACTTCATGCTAATAGCTTTAAGAAAAATAGGAAAAGAAGCAATGTACCTCAACATTATTAAGGCTATTTATGACAAACATATAGCCAACATCTTACTTAATGGAGAAAAACTGACACCATTTTCCATAAAATCAGGAATGAGACAAGGGTGCCCACTCTCCCCACTCCTATTCAACATAGTCATAGAATTCCTACCCAGACCAATAAGGCAAGAAGAAGAAATAAAAGGAATACAAATAGGTAAAGAAACTGTCAAAATATCCCTATTTGCAGATGACATGAACCTATATACCTCAAAGACCCAAAAAACTCTCCCCTAATCAACTAGATACCATAAACAGCTTCAGCAAAATATAAAAATCAACTTAAAAATCAGTAGCTTTTTATATAGCAACAATGAACAAATTTAGAAAGAATATATGAAAACAATTCCATTTACAATAGCCTCAAAAAATCAAATATGTAGGAGTAAACTTAACAAAGGATGTGAATGACCTCTACAAGGAGAACTATAAACCCCTGAAGAAAAAGATCAAGGAAGACTACACAAGGTGGAAAAATCTTCCATGTTCATGGATTGGTAGAATCAACATAGCAAAAATGGCTATACTACCAAAAGCAATCTACATGTTCAATGCACTTCCCATCAAAATCCCAATGACATTCATCGCAGAGATTGAATAATTTACCCTAAAGTTCATTTGGAAACACAAGAGTATAGCCAAGGCAATACTCAGCAAAAAGAGGAATGCTACAGGTATCACAATACCTGACTTTAAACTATATTATAGAGCCACAGTAATAAAAACAGCATAGTACTGGCAGAAAAACAGATATGAAGACCAGTGAAAGAGAACAGAGTACCTGGATATGAATCCACAAGCTGTGCCCACCTTATTTTTGACAAAGGTGCCAAAAACATATGATGGAAAATAAATAGCCTCTTCAACAAATGGTTCTGGGAAAAGTGGTTATCTGCCTGCAGAAAACTGGAACTAGACCCATGCCTATCACCCTGTACTAGTATCAACTCAAAGTGGATCAAGGACCTTAATATCAGACCTGAAACTGTGAGGTTAGTACAGGAAAGACCAGAGAACATTCTGGAAGCAGTAGGTGTAGGCAAGGACTTCCTCAATAGAACCCCAGCAGCTCAGCAACTAAAAGAAAGGATGGACAAATGGGACTTCATAAAATTAGAAAGCTTCTGCACGTCAAAAGAAATGGTCTCTAAACTGAAGAGACCACCCACAAAGTGGGAAAAAATATTTGCTGGCTATACATCAGACAAAGGACTGGTAACCAGAATACACAGGGAGCTCAAAAAACTAAACTCTCCCAAAATCAATGAACTAATAAAGAAATGGGCAACTGAACTAAACAGAACTTTTTCAAAAGAAGAAATTCAAATGGCCAAAAACCATGAAAAAATGCTCACCATCCTTGACCATAAAGGAAATGCAAATAAAAATCACACTGAAATTCCACCTTACTCCTGTTAGAATAGCTATTATCAAAAACACCACCAACAACAAATGTTGGCAAGGATGTGGTGAGAAAGGAACCCTGGTACACTACTAGTGGGATATAAGCTAGTATAACCACTTTAGAAAACAATATGGAGGCTTCTTAAGAAATTAAACATAATCTGCCATATGATCCAGCAATACCACTCCTAGGGATATACCCAAAGGAATGTGACTCAGGTTATTCTAAAGGCACCTGCACACCCATGTTTATTGCAGTGCTATTCACAATAGTCAAGCTATGGAAACAGCCAAGATGCCCCACTACTGACAAATGGATTAAGAAAATGTGGTATTTATACACAATGGAATTTTACTCAGCCATGAAGAAAAATGAAATTTTATCATTCACAAGTAAATGGATGGCATTGGAGAACATCTTGAGCAAGGTTCACCAGGCTCAGAAGACCAAAAATCAATGTTTTCCCTCATATGTGGACTTTAGATCTAGGGCAAATGCAGTAATGTTGGACTTGGGCCACACACTAAGGGGAAAGCACCTACAGTAGGAATGGGGATAGGTAGGAAACCCAAAACTTGAAAGTGTTTGATGTCCCCACTAGAGGGGCTAATACAGTAACCTTCCTGGGAAGGTGACCAGGAAGTACTGAAGAGGTCTGGTAGATATGAATCAATTCGGATTTAATACAAATGTGCACGGAAGCAATTCTAGGAATCGCTCTGTATAGCTATCCTTATCTCAACAAGCAAAAAAGTTATGTCTTTCTTGTTATTGCTTATGTCTACTCTTCAACAAAAGTGAGAAAAGGGCAGAACAGGTTCTGCCTAAAAGCGAGGGGTAGGGGGGGCCGGAGGGAGAAGTGGCCTCAACAATGTATAACATATGAATAAATGAATAAACAATAAAAAAGAAAGTTATGACCACTAAGGTAGTAAGTATATCAAACAGTTTCCTGACAAAGTCAATAAAAATCAAACTTAAACAAGAAGACTGAAAACCAGGCTAAAGAGATTTTGCATTCTGAGTGATGGATATTAATTGATTGTTCCCAGTAGAGCAAGCTGTTGATCTCACTATCCTGGGAAACAAAAGTTAATTTATCAAACTTCCCATTCTTCAAATAGTCTCCCCTACTGGCAAAACTGCAATGTGATTTAGTGACTCTTTTGTATTGCTATAACATGATTTCTATAAGTTTGTAATAACAACTTGCTTGTAGTATGTTTATACAGGCACAGTGCCTATCTGTATAACATACTTGAATCCAACCCAAAGAACTCTGCTGTGAGACGCTGCAGGATGGTGAAAATTTCAACAGTTGAGCTGTTGAGCATGAGGACAAAGTATTAACAGAGTTGGTTCAGTCTGTAATCAGAAGACTTCCATATTCTTGTTCAGTGAGTAAAAACCCATGGCAGGACATGTGAGTATAAATGGAATTTATTAAAAGTTAGGGAATAGACATACAAAGGGAAGTATGGTGAGGAAGCTGGAAGTCAAGAGGGCGTGTTTTTGTTCTTTAGGTGCTTTTAACCTATCAGTGACTGGGGAGAGGCATGGGCAGTTCCCAGCCAGGTGAGGGTGGTTCCTGAGCCAAAGCAAGATTAATCTAAGGGGTAATATTTTTTCTGAGTCCCTAATTTAGTCTGTCTCAATAGTACAGATCTCCAAAACTCCCACTAGCCTCCTAGCAATGAGGACAGTAACCTGTGGCCACTGTGTAACCTGCTCCAGACACTCCCCAGAATACTAGAACGGGAACACCAACTGGAGAAAGGCTTAGTCCCTGCAGCTGTATGGGTGAGAGAGAAGCAATAAGAACAACTTAATTTATGTTTGTATCTGTATCTTCTGACTTGACAGGCCTTGGGGAGCTATGTAATATAACTGAAATAATTACAATATGAAAACTATGGATATTTATGGGAATTGAGATTGCAAATTATGAGTAATTTTATTATTTAATTTATCCGTTATCCATGATTTGATGAGAGGGTGGTATTTTTTTTTAAATACGGGGCCTCAGGCTTGCTAGGCAAGTGCTCTACCACTTCATTCATACCCACCAGCCATTTTCTTTCATTATTTTTCAGATAGGTTCTCATGCTTTTGCCCATGGGCCTGCATCATGATCTTCTTACCTATCTCCTGCATAGCTGGGATTACAGTGTGCACCACCATACCCAGCTCATATTTGAGATAAGATCTTGATAACAATTTTTTTTGTGTTTTGTTTTGGACAGGTTGGCCTCAAACTGTGATCCTCCCATATCCATCCTTCCACATAGTTGTAATTATAGGTGTGAAACACCACATCCAGCATTATCCAAACTTTAAAAATTTCCTATAATAAGCAAGACTTTATTTTTGGTGGTACTGGTATTCTAAGTCAAGGCTTCATGCTTGTTAGGCAGGCACTCTATTGCTTGAGCCATGTCTTCAGCCCCAGGACTTTTTAAACATAGAAAATAATCACAAAATATGATATATAATTTACAAATGAGTATAATTGACAAGGCAGGATTCCAACATGCTGCAGTATTTCACATGCTTCATTTGCAATCTGCCAAATGATTATCTTGAAAATTTTCTTCACTGCAAAAGAAACATTTTAAAGCAAAGTTGGAAATAAGATGAAAGAAAAATGAAGAGAATGAGGAAAAGGAAGTAGAGGAGGAAGGGGAAGAGAGAAAGAAGGACAAGGAGGAACTGATAATGACACTGAGACATCATTGACATTGACAGCCAATGTTTTGCCTATTTTCTCCCAAACACTTACTTGTTGCCATATGCATGAAGTAACTTTCTAGCAATTACAGAAATGCAACTATATCAGTACAAAACAGCAAGGGACTTACAGTCACTAAGTCACACTGGAGTTTTGTTTGCCAGGGAGACTATATGAGGATTATAGAAGTGATTACTCAAAAAACAATTTCTATCTATCCAAATGCTAATTTCCCCCAAACTGGTTCTAGATTCTATTCATAGCAGCAAATTGTGTAACAGCCCAAGAAAATAAGTTCTGAGAGGAAATAAACAGAAACTCTTACCCAGCTCAGTGTGCTCCCAATGTAGCCACCATTTTTGAATTTGTAACACTTGCACTTTAGAGCAAAAGAGCTCAGGTCTATTTTGCTTCTTAAGGTTATATTGAGAGAATGTGACACAATAAAAACTGGTCAGATAAACTGTGGCTTAATTAGCAAATGCTTTGAGTATTCTTGTCAGGATATCACATCATTCATCACCAAAACCAATGGTTGCAGTAGGTGAGCAGACAGTAAGGTTCTGAGTTCATAACCAAGGCAAAACCAAAGCAATCCAAGGGTACTTTTCAGAATACAAACAAGTTATACTCAAGCATACTATAAGGAGGAAAGCTCCTTGTCAGTTCCAAGAATTTCATATAAAAGGAAAGAAGGAAACACTTCAAATAAGGATTCAGTGGAAGTTACAGAACTAGCAGGGAAAATAATCAGTGTCAGACATGTGGACATTGCATGCTTTCGTTGTCATTCTAGATCACAATCAAATACAAAGCAAGTGGAGTAACCAGTATAAATCTGCTACTTCACAAAAATGAAGAATGTTGTTTTTTTAATAATAAAATTTTCTTTTTCTCCCTTCTGCATCTGACTTCTGGAAAGGTATGACTCCAAACACCCTAAAATAAGAAGGAGTAACTCCTTATTCAAGAACATTTTCTTGGACTGAGCACAGTGGCTCACACTTGTAATCCCAGCTACTCAGAAGGAAAAGATCAGGAGGATTATGGTTCAAGGCCAGCCTGAGCAAAAACATGAGACCCTATCTGAAAAATAACTAAAGGCAAAAGAGCTAGGGCCATTGCTCAAGTAATAGAGCACCTGCTTAGCAAGCATGAGACCCTGAATTCAAACCCCGGTACTGCCAAGAAAAATAACATTTTTGTAAATGTTTTTCATTTGCTTGCTTAAGAAATTAAAGAACATTTATTATTTCCTACAGTTTCCAAGTTAGTTTGATAGATAGTGTAAGAGCTTTGAAGAAATAAGGGCATGAAAGTTGTAATTCAAGATTCATTATGACAAATGATCCTCTAATAATTCAAAGAACTGCAGCCATTCAACGGAAAAAGCTGTTTTTAGTCAAAATACCTTAAGACAGGTATTATGAAAGAGATGGCATTGGGCCTGGATCTTAACAAACAGGAGTTCAACAGCATGAAACTGGGGCGGAGGGCTGTTTAGTTTTTGCAACATTGCGGGAAACAACACAGAATGAAACAGTAGGAATGAGCAGAGCCTCAGGCTGAAGGATTCAGGGAAGAATCAATGGTAGATCTGACAGTTGTTAGAGTGTGAGTAGTTTTGGATAGAAGTTCAGAAAATCTGATGTAAAACTGAGTCATTTTGGTTTTAAGGAAAGAAGTCTGGAATCAACATGCTGATATTAAGAAGTTAGTTTGTCAGCAGGCTTATGATGAATCAAAGGGGAGAGGAATGACCCTTTAAGAAGCTATTTCAATGCTGCAAGGAGTAAAGCACAGTCTGAATTAGACTAGGGGTAGCCAGAATGGATGAAGAAAACAGTTGAAAAGGACTTGCTAAATAGTTTACATGCTGAAAACGAAAAATCATAAGGAAAGAACTAGTTCATCAGGTAAATGACAATTCCTAGGGAAAACGTAAAAATATAGGAAAGGGGAACCAAGGGAAGGTACAAAGGCTGAGGTCAAGTACACCATGAAGAAGGTAGAAAAATACAAACATCATAGTTAAGAAGCAAGTAGTCAATATTAGCCAACTCTGTAAACAAGAATACCAAATGAGATTTCTGCTGCTAATTGAGCAGAGTCTTTTCTGAACTGGACTGCGGGAGGACCGTGGGGCCAATGACTCCAGACAGCACACATGAGACAGCATTGTGCTCTGAGAATTACGGTGGATGATGATCTGTGAGGAGAATGGCAACTCACTGCTGGGAAGTGGGATTTCAGAGCGTGATGTGCAGCTAAGCACAGAAGACATGAAAAAAGGCCACAGAGACTAGCATTAGCATCTAGCAGAGGTCACGAGAGGTACTGATGGAGAAGAGATCAGTTTTGTAAAAGTCAGACTCCAGCTACAGTACTTCTTCTGCAGTGGTTTGGTGCTTCTATTTTGGAATGTGTTTGGTCTTTAACAGCTGATGCATTTGAGTAGACAATGGGATAGTCTGAAAACTAATTGCTACAAGTCAAATAAGGACCATAGGTAAATGCATGTGTTTGTTGATGTTTTGGAATGAAGGAAAGAAAGAGTTAATGATTTGCAACAGCCAAGAGGTTTGCTAAGGCAATATTTTCATAATGGTTTTATTTAACTTTATGTTTAGAAGATGGCAGTCAAAACTGTCCATTTAAAAAGAGGGACCATCTAGTTGAAAGGAAAGTGTCAAATATGCAAATGAAAGTTGGAATGAATTAATGAAACAAAATTGCATAAAGTTAAAAACTGGATGTGATTTAGCACAGATAGAAGGGTAGCCTGGAAAAGGGGGGAAATTTTAAAATTAAGAACACTAGTAAGATATCCTCATTGGGAATGATAGTAAAAATAAAAATTTGAAGGTGAGAGAAAAGAAGTTCAAGCAGTCTTCGCCAGGCAGCCTTACTGTTCTTAATGAAATTGGATTTTACATCTTCTGCTAAGATTAGTCAGGCACAGGGAGAGAACTGTTGACTTGAGATGAATGCTAAACAAGAGGAACAACTCATAAAGAAATAGAGTGACATGAGAGAAATAAAATGAAGAATGTGGGATGAAGGAAGGTAGCAGGAATTTGAGAGCATGCATCAGATATGTTGCAATTGTCCCCTGCAGTGCTTGGCAACCCTGAATTAAATGTTAGATGATTCCTACTTCTCGGGACATAGACAACACAGGTGAATTTGCTCCTGATTTAGTTTGGATCCTGAATTAACCCCAAAGGCACATATGTTAATAGTTTGGTTCCCAGGAAGGCAGGATGAGGAGGTGGTGATTAGCAGGAGGTATTTAGGTCATTGGGGGAATCCCCCTGAAGGAGAATTTTGAAACCTAGTGTCTTCTCTTTGACTCACCCATGAGGTTAGCAGTTTTGCTCCACCACACACTCTACACCACACACTCTCCACAATTTTTATCTACCACCTCCATCAGAAACCCAAAGTTATGCATAGGTCCACCCAGTTTTGGACTGAAATCTCTAAAATCATTAACCAAAATAAACCATTTTCTCTATAAGTTAATTACCTCAAGTATTTTTTATAAGATGGAAAGCTGACCATCACAACTTCCTGTTAATGTTTAATTCTTCTAGATTCACAAATCAAGTCCTTGAATCTAATCTGCATCACTGCAATCACTTCATTTTTCTTTGGTGTTTTGCCTGCGATATTAATACACTTAGATTTTCTTTTTGCCAAGAAAAGGGTGCATATGGTTATTGTATAAATAAAATTTCCAGAGAAGAAACAGCTATCTCTCTACGACCAATGGCTCAAGAGCTGGTAAGGTCTGGAGGGACTGAGGAAAGCTGGTTCTCTGGGGCTGGGACTTTTGAACAAAGTCTCCAGCAGTGGGGAGAGACCATGCAGAAGTGACTTTAACATGCTAGCTGAAAGTCAGGGCTACATAGTGAGTTCCAAGCCAGCCTGTGCTACACAGGGAGATCTTGTTTCAAAAACAACAACAAAAATACCAGCTGTGTGGAAGAAAGTTATCTGTTTATTTAGATGAGGAACTTCTTTCAAAAACTTCATCTACATTATTTAATAAGACTTGTGTTTCGATAGTCTCACGGATGACTGTAAATCTTCACAAGTAGAGCTTTTTTTGTACTTGGGAAGGCCACAGGAGCCCCAAGTTTCCATCAACGGATTTATTCTGCATACAAATGTGAAAAGCTAAGTGTTGTGGCTTTATTAGCTGAGGAAATTAGGTAATCCAGATTGTTAATGACCTGCCATCTTCCCAGAGAGGCATGAGTATATATAGCCTAAGGCAAATGATTAGAGACTCATTTGCATTTTTGAGAGCCATTATTAGGAAATTTGTAGATAAGAGAAATAAAAATCTCAGAAGAGACAATAATGAAGTTCAGCAATAAAGCCCTTGGATGAAGTTTCTGAGATCTTCTTAAATTTATATTTTCAAATGAAATTTTGGTTGAAACTTCAAATATAATAATAGAAGTATATTTAGTTCCTGGTCCAACCAATAATAACTTACAAGTTGAGTGAACTTAGAGTCCACTTAAAATGTAGACTATTTCACAAATATTTCATACTTTATAAAGAAGGTATTATAAACATTTTACTGGTGAAAATTTGAAATCTAGGATGGCTAAGTGACTTGCCAAACTTGAGTGGCTTCTGATTTCAGAGCTAGCACAAGTAGAGGACATTCTATTTTCCACTCCAGTCATCTTTCTACTTCTTAAGAAAGGCAGTGGTGGAATTCTGCTGTAGCCATGCTGTTCACTTTCTAATCACAGTAGGCCACAGGTCAGAAATTTAGATTCTAGTCCCAGTTACATTTCTAATGAATCATTTTTTTTTTTCTCCCTGGATACCAACTTCATTTTCAGGAAGTCAGGGAAGAAGAGAATGAGGGAGTGGGGGAAGAACTGAGTTAAAAGACATTGCATCGAAGAACAAAAAAAGGGAAGAAGCAAATTAACTTGCCTTCCAATTTCATAGAATTCTCCTAACCAGAGTGTTCTGATATTTCCTTCACTAAAAATGGATTTGAAATGATAGAACAATGAAGAGTGGATGCTCTAAAGAGCTCTGTACCTTACATCCAAGATTTTCCAAATGGAATATTGATTTCATGGGTGAACTGGCACAAGCAACCACCAGTCAACAATGCTCTTGGTGATGACTTATATTCCATGTCTGGTACCAGTGGCTTTAGCGAAGTAACCCAGAATGAGTTACTTTGATAGAAAAAAAAATGAGAACTCTTGGAATAACACATGAGGATCTTCTGTCCAGGAATTAACCATGAACAGGGAACATGGAGGGCAGACATGGGGCAAGAGATCTTAACCTGGAAAAATATCCCTGGATATTAACAAACTTAGAGGAAATTGCCCAGAAATGATGGGTTTTACTAAGGGAAATGATTTACCTTTACATAGGAGGGCAGAAAGCTACCCATGTCAACCAACCTTTGTAGGAGAAATATTGGATGATTTTATTCAAGCAGGGCTATTTTCCCGACTCTCTTCCTAGGACAAAGAGAGTGGGGCATTCAAGATGACATAAAGTTACTATATGCCCAGGTATATGGGGTATGGATTAAGAAGACCAAGGTATGGTCCACTGTGACAACCTGTCTGTCCTAAGAAAGAAATCACAGCAAAAGAGAATCCAAGTACCCTGTAGAACCACTCTATGAGCCTATCCAGGAAGCAGCTCTTGTAAGCTACACGGTCACATGTCTTTAAACAAGAAAACAGAAGTATGAGGTAGATGATGTCCCATCCATTTTATTAAAAATTAATGATGAAAGGTGCTCCCCATGACCATGGAGGGGCCAGAAACAGTCAGACTAACCTCTAGTGTATTAAATAGAGAATATCCAGAAGATGAGAATAAGAAGGACCCAAATTGCAAAACTTTACATCCTGCCTATGATATTAAGATAACAAAGTGGTCAGTCAGAATTTAATTTTATTTCAGTTTTGTTTCACTTAGTTTATTTTCTGTCTTTAATACATGCAAAAAAGAGAATTGTGACTAGTACAGTATCCAGGGGATAACTAGTAACTAGTACAGTATCCTGGGGATTTCCAGACATTCAAATAGCAATTATGCTGTGGTTATTAGAGTACTGGACGAGGAGGAAATGGTTGGGTTTTAGTCAAAGTGTCTGCTATTCTAATACCAAACCTGCTTTGCATTACTAGGTAGGGAGCTAAGGTCCAATTCAGGTAAGGAGAGAAAGATAGTGTAGTAGACTACATGATGCCTCCTCAAAGATGTTCACCCTGAAATGAAAAATATTACCTTCCAGGACAAAAGAGGCTTTGCAGATGTGGCTGAGGAAAGGACCCTGAGATGGGGAGACTATGCTGGTGAGCCCAATGTCATCACAAGTGTCCTTATAAGAGGAAGGGGAGAGGCTTTGAGTCAAAGTGAATGTGACAAAGGAAACACAGGTCAGAGAGAGAGAGAGAGAGAACTAAAAGAGATAGAGAAAGAGAGAGGAATTTGAATATGCTAAGCTGGTGGCTTTGAAGATGAAGGAAGAGGAGCACAAGCCAATAGACATAGGTGACCTTTAGGGCTGGAAAAGACAAGGAAAGTGATTGTCCCCCTACAGCCTCCAGAAAGAACTGCTGACACCTTGATTTTAGTCCATTGAGACCCATTAAGAGCTTCTGAGCTCCAAAACTGAAATAATAAATTTTATGGTTTTAAGTCACCACATTTATGGCTATTTGTTACAGTGGCAAGGTGAAACGAATACAAATGGGAATAGAGCCATTCTTATAAATGTGGGATGATAGGGTTCGAGGTGGTGGTTGCAAAGTAAATGTCTAGAAATTGTTACATCAATAGCAAAACTGAGATATGCTAAGCTACAGAACTGGTGAAGCAGGGCTTTGTATATTTCTTGTGCTAAAAGGTTCACTTGGTCCCAGAACTAAGTGAAATGCTAAACAAGAAATTTGAGAATCAGTGGAACCATAGAAAAAAAATCAATTCAATCATCTCATTACTTCAGGTGTTTTTTTACAGTCATTCATTCATTCTTCCATTCATTCACACAATATGCAATGAGCCAGACTGCTAAGTGCTAGAACCAGAGATAGGAATAAGTTAGTTAAAATACTTGACTTAATGATGCTGTGAATCAAGTTCCAAAGAGAGAGTGGGATAACCTTCTTTGGGAAAAACATTTTCCTTGCTATTTTTATCGTTGATAACTGTCTACACATGCTGAAACAGAAGCTCAGTAACACCCCAAAAGTCTTTGAATAAGGCAGATTCAATGATTGTGAGAAAAGTAGCATTCCCTGAATAGATCATTCATTCCTCTAATTCTCACCATGAAACTATGTAAGAGCTATAGAATGTCATGCATACAGAGGGAAATAGCACGAACACTCAAAGTTTTAAAAACGTTTGCCTGTCAGAGGTCCTATAATCATATCAGAACACTATAAGACACAGAGAAAATGTACTTCTGCTTGAATGCTTAGGAAAAATATATATATTAGGAGCTTTACCAGGAAGATTGAAGGAGGAAAACTGCTAATTTTGTGCAGAATTGAGATTCTAAAAATGGTTGGAGAATTATCAAGAAAGAATACTAACCTCCACCTATAGGCTGGATGTTGACTCCAACACAAAGGAATGAAGAGAAAGTAATGTAAGCAAAGTTTCTCCAGAAAGCTCTAAAGGAAATGGACCACAGAGCAAAGCTGGGCAAACATTCTCTGTAAGAGATAGATAGTAAATACTTTAGGTTTGCAGAACATGTAGTCGGTCATAACTAATCATCTCTATCATTATAATGTGAAAGCAACTCTAGGTAAGTGTAAATTAATGGGTATAGCTGTGTACCAATAAAACTTTATTTAAAACAACAGACAATTGGTCATATTTGTCCTACTGGCTGTCATTTGCCAACTCCTGCAATGCCAAATGGTTCATTTTGCAGTGAATTTAAAACCCAAAGTTCAACTCAAATGCATGACATTTGTGCTACCTCCCTCTCATATCCATGACAAAACTGCTGAATGAAGTTATGAAAGTTGCTTAACCTTTTCAAGTCTCTATTTTCTCATCTTATAAAAGTGTCTACATCATGAGTTTGTAGTGGAGATTGAAGGAAATGATGTTTCAAAGCACACAGTGCCATGCCTGGCCCACAACAGATGGCACTGTTGTTACCATTGTATGACCAACAATCAATTATTGCATCTGAGTAATCAATTACGGTGCTCTTCCTATCCTGCCTGGTGTCACTTGCAATTGACCTGCTCTGTCACTAAAGTGGAAACTCATTTATCAGTTATGTTCTTTCTCCTTCTTGGTACTATTCAAAATTCCACACCTCTTCTTTTTTTGTTTCATACCAGTTTGGTTTTGTGCCTTTTTTTAGCTAACTTTAAAAGCTTTGAAAAGCCAAAGTGGTTGTATAATAGCTTGAGGGACACAGCAGGCTATATCCAGCGTCCTAAGAGTTTTGTTCTGATTCTAAAATGAGCCTGGAGGTAAGCCTCAGTAGAAATAGTCTGTGAGAACAGAGGGAAGGCAAACAAGCTATTTCCAGAGGCTTGCCAGCAAACCAAGAGCTGCAGAAACCTGTCCAGGGACTCAGGGTGTAGGAAATTTCTGACAATGAGCACATCACAGAAGTATACTTCTTTTATATTTTTTATTGACCTTAGGGTTCCACTGTGCAAACTCTGACACCATAAGCCATTACAGATAGGACATAGATAGGAACAGAGTGGAAGGTGCTGCCTTTTGAAGTTGTTAGTCTTCCTGAGACAGGAAAAAAACAATGATAGAAATTTTTTTGTGGTTGCATGTGCCATTTGCTGGTCATTGCATTCCATTTTTCTTAAATCTAGGAAAAATCTAAGACTGGATATAGTTGTCCCAGGAATAAACTTGAACTCAGATAATCAGTGGTCACTTTTTTCAGTTGTACCCAGAGCCCGTCCTCTTCAGGGAACTTCTTGTGCCCTCACCCTTGGCCCCTACTCCACCATCAGAGAACACAGATGGAGTTAGAGGTGATTTACAACTGTATTGGAAAAACTTAAGCTTTATCTCTGGAGCCCCTGAATATTTGGTCTTTGACTCTTAGTCAAAATAAGGATGGCAGGATTTATGATGGGTTGCTTCAAATCTCAAACTATCCCAAAAGATTCCTTTTCCCATTTAGCTCACTGAACTTTTCTTGGACCACACACTAACATTAAACTCAAATACATGCATGTCCCCTGAAGACAGATTTCTCACAGGAAAGTTTTGTTTTGTTTTGCTTTCCTTTGCTTTGGCACTGAGGATGGAAACCATTGCCTCATGAATGCTAGACAATCGCTCTACCACTGAATGACACTCCTAGCCCTCAGAAGAAGACTCAGTTCGTCCAGAGCCAAAGCAAAACAGATACTTTTCTTTAGAACTTAGTTGCATTCCATGTGTTGAATAAGTAACATTTTCATTGTTGAGAGTTCTAATGTTCCCCAGTTTTCAGTGGGATGCAGTGTTTGATCCATGAATTATTTCATAAATATCTGATGATGTTCAACATCACTGGAAATTTATGTAGGAAAAAATTTAAAACAACATGTCATCTAATTTCCTTCTAAAAGTAGTTTGAGTAGAAATGTGGACATGGGAAATTCACACGTTGCTGATAGAAAGGTGAACTGATGTGACCATTTTAAAGAACAATTTAGAAGTACTCAGTAAAGCCAGAAATGAGAACCATAGACCCAACCAGTCTGCACTTTTATATCCATTTTGTTCCCTAGAAAACACATAATGCAGAAAATGTTTACCACAGCAATCTTTGTAATAAAAAAATAATAGTGAACAACCTAACACACGATAAAGTTTATTCGTGAAACAGACACTATATATTACTTAAAATGAGTAATCTATAGCTATGCCTGTCAACATAATCAAAATTCAAGAGCAAAGATAAGTGGAGAGAGAAAAGAAAATTTAAAAGGATGTAAATGCTGGGATATCATTTATATAACACTTACAGTCCTCAAATGTGTTTTAGTAACCATAACAGTCTATATTAAAAATACAGGTAATGCATGAGAGTAATATCCAAGCAATGCAGTACAGTGATTATTTCAACATAGAGATACAGAGGAAAAAAAGATGGAAGTGAACTTTTAGGGCCTAAAAATCTTTCTCTTTCCCCTTAAGCTAGATTGACTGATTCTATAACTGGCAACTAAAAGTAGACTCTTCAGTAATCTTCAGATACTCTGAGGTTATATAGAATTTTGTCCGTGTCATTTTCCTTTACATAGAAAATACTAAACTAGAAAATAAGATTTTATGGATATGTAATGTGTGCAAGTTTATTATTTATATTACACACATACATATATATATTCTGTACTGACTGCTATGTCAAATTAATAAACACACCCATCACCAACATATTTATCTTGTTAAGGAAAGGCAGTAAGTATACTTAAAATTTGCTCTTTTATTAAATTTCAAGGAAATACAGTATGATTTACTGCAGTATTAACACCATGCTCTATATTAGACTCTTAAAGTTTATTCATCTTACAAATTTTGCCCTCTAGCCAATATGCCCCTGCAGCCTGCAAAAATATCACCTCCCCACCCTGAAGAACTATCATTTCCTCTGCATCTAAGTTTAACCTTTTAGATTTCACCTATAAGTTTGAACAACCTCTAAATTGTCTGTATTATTGAGTACAATCACCACAAGTAAAACAAGTCAGTCTGAACAGGGGTGTATTCCTCTTTCTTTTCTAATGTCCTTTTGGTCAGATGGTCTTCCTAAGTCTCCACTGTCATCCATGAGTACACTACGTTACAAACCAGCTGCATTGGGCTTTCGTCCTGTAGTGTCATAACAATACGCATGCTTTAGGATATGCCTCTGGATGGATATTTCTGTTCTTGATATAATTATATGATTCCCAAAGCAATTTTTATTCTCTCTATATGGTCAGTATTTCTTAATTTTCACTCAGAATGATTTCCCACACAACCTTTGTTTTAAGGAAAAGAGTACTATTTTAGAATATAGTTCTTTTTTTTCATGGTTTCCTTATTTATAATCCATTCATTTCATTGTTTTATCTTGTCTAGGGCTGAGTTCAAATAAACTTGTCATATCATTTGCATGGTATGTTAATTTAACACACACTCCTCTTTGTGTCACTTTATTTTTATTATTCTCAAAATATCTGTGGATTTGATTGCTTTGCACAAAAATAATGTCAGGTTTTAAATTTTTTACTTTTTTTAATGCATTTCAGTCAATTTTGTGTCAATTATTTTAAATGTATTTTACAATATCCATAAAATAATTTTGTTTTTCTATGCAGGCTCTCAGCAAATTGGAGGACAGGGAAAATTAGAGTAAAAGAATATATTATAGAAATTATTTGGTTTTATCACTGCATATCATTTAAGGGAAATTCTTGGTTACAGATCAGAAAATGAGATTGCTTTATGCCTTAACATCCCTAAACTTACTAACTGATTCACCATTAAAAAGTAGTGAATGAATAAAAGGCTCAAAATTTTTAAATAAAGGTGAAACAAAAGAGTTCTTAGTAAAGACCTTCTTAATTTAAGAGAATATTAATAATCAGTTATTGTTTTCTCAGCCCTCTGCTCTTTCAGTTTTATTCCTTGAATTATTCCAAAATCTGAGCAGAGCTTCAGACCTCATCACACAGCAATACATACATCTTCATCTTTGGAGGATGGACAGAAGGGGTTTCTGAGCATTCAATATTCATAGTCATACTCAGCTCAAGACATTGTTCTTACTCTTCACTGAGATGCTCTCTCTACCTCAATAATTCAGAGCAATGACACTCAGTTACAAAATTTCTTTTCATTTGGGCACTGAAAGACTATACAAGTTTTCTAACAAACAAAAAATACCTTAAAATAAGAATGTATACAAAAAGATTCTAGCAATATAGGAGAGAAAAAGAATGAAGCCTATTCAATGTTTTCATTCCTTTGATTTATATAAATTATTTCTCAGAACTGGAATGGTCTAATCCATGAATGTGATTCCATGTCTCATTGGGAACAATTTGTCAAGTCTTTGCTTCCTAGATGAAAGAAAGATTGTCATATGGGCATAGTCAATAGTTCTGACCAACTGAGACAGGATCACAAAGAATCTCCAGACATACCCCACACAGGAGTCTTTCCCAGCAATGGCTGTAGTTGTCTTCAGGTCATTAAATTCCTGGTTTTGACTAAGACTAATTTTGTAAAATCATTGTCCCAATAAAACAATGATATTCAACTCAAAAATGACAACAATACCAGCTCTGAGGCATGAGTAATTCACTACAATAACTCAGATACTACCATACACAAGTTATATTTTAACTGGTGTTAAAGAATATAATAAATTTGTCTTGGGGTTAAGTTTGTTTAACTTCCAACTCTATGAACTTTGCATTTTAATTAACATGTTACTTGTTAATTACATGCATGCCAAGTATGCATGTTTAGTTCTAGATTTATTTGGAATAAAATTATCTAACAATCTAAAGGAATCCATGTTTTCTACCAATCAGACTCTAAGATGATACTCTTGGCTCTTATTATTTGTGACCCAAACACTGAGGAGTTATGTTAGGGTGTCCCTCTTTCTTCAACCAATTATAAACTAGGTATTATTAATTAGCACCCCCTCATCCTGTAGATACAGACTTCATAAAGGCACTGGTAGTAATTTCAGCTGTATTAATTAAATTGGCATGGTTAAAATTATCTAGCTTTTTACCTTTGTCAGTGATCCATGAAAAGTTGGATATTTTCACAATCTAAAATAAGTGAAACCATAAACTTAATAAAATAAGTTCAAAGGAACCCAATTCAACTGACACTTCTGACAATCTGATTTTGACATTGAAACTGTGCAAGCAGTTCTCACCACTTCACCCAGATCTGAACCTCTGTGAATGAGATAATAACTTCAGTAGACATAATTCTGTCCTACTTATCTTATTTGCTTTCTTGCTATTACAAACTTTCTTCTACTGTATACTTGAAAATTGAGAAGTTGAATCAGAGGGACACTGGACTTGCCAACACTTAGCACATAGAGTGCTATTATTAGAATGTTATTCAATTAAGTAATTGTAAAAACTTCAATGTCTTCCCAAACTTTGGTCTCAGAAAACTGATTACCAGCTTATAGCACCAGCTGAAATAGTCACTTTTTGTGTAGCTTTGACAAAAGCAGCTGAAGGGAGGAATTATTTTTTATTTTAACTTATGGTTTCTTCAGAGAGTCCAGTGTACAGTTCTATATGCCATGGTGAAGCAGCAAGAGCATGGGACAGAGGCTACCCACCTCATGGCAAACAAGAAGCAGAGAGTGACAGGGACCAGAGACCATGTATAACCTTCAAAGGCATGCCCACAGTAACCCACTTCCTCCATCTAAGCCATACCTCCTAAAGTCTCCACAACCTCCAAAAACAGTGCCACAAACTGGGACCAAGTGTTCAACACATGAGTCTGTGGGGGACATTTCATATTCATACCAAAACATTCTTCCCCAGACCCCAAAGATTCATGGCCATCTCCTAAGGTGAAATTCATCTATTCTGTCTCTATGAATCACCAAAGTCTTAACAGTTCCAACATTATTCAAAAGTCCAACTTCAAAGCTTACCTCTAAGACTCAAGGCAAAATGTTAGCTTAACTATTTACATCACTGAAATACATAAAACAAATTACATAATTCCCATATATAATGCCTCAGAGTACACATTCCTACCCTAAAAGGAAAGAATGGGAGACTAGAAAGGAAGGATCAGACCAAAGCAGACTAAAACTCAACAGGACAAACACTAAATCCTGTGGCTCCAGAACATGTAGTGTGATACAAGCTCCAACTGGTTCAGATAGTCCCATCCCTATCGTCTTGCTGTTTGGAGCCCACATATCCTCTCTTAGGTTGATTTCACTTGTGTGTGCAGCTTTCATTGTCAGATGTCCATGCCCCTGACATGTCTAACATTCTAGGGTCCACAGTGAAGCACAGACTTCACCATCACAGCTTCATGCATTATCCTTTCAGGAACTGTCTTTAGGGATCCTGAACTTGCCACACATTGCCTGGAGTCACGGGCCTTACTTTGAAATCTGGGTGGAAGCCTCCATAACTCTTATAATGCCTGCATTTAGCATGCCTGCAAAACCAGCAATACAACGACAATGCCAAGGTCTGCTGCCAGCTTTAGCAGTAGCTCAGCCCCCTTGAACTGTGACTGCAATATTCTCTGAGTGCCTGGGTGGTTGATCCCAAGAAAACACTTCCTTATGTGACCCTGGGTAAGCAAAGCTCCCTAAAACTCTCTTGTCATAGCAAAGTCTTTCAAATGAGTAAAACCTTCACACCTAAATCCCCAGGTGCCCTCAAGGTACCTTTCTTATGTCAATGCAAAGTACTGAGCTCCTTTTTAATGGCACTAATCTCTTCAGAAACTGTGGCTTCCTTAGCCCCATTAGTTTTTCTCACCACACTGTAAGTTTTTCAAATCTTTCTTCTCTACTTTTTGCTCCTGATTCTCACTATAAACCTGGCTAAGAGAAGCCAGCAATAAGCTTGCCACAGCCTAAAGTCTATGCTGTTGTGAAATTTCCTCCAGCAAGATAATTAGTCCAGTGCTTTAAAATTCATTCTTACTGAAAGTCTCAGGACACAGACAAAATATTCACAAACTATTTGTCTGAATGTCACATGAATGAGTACTAGAGAGTCTTCATTTCTACCCACAACCTTCTGAGCACAGTCTTTACTTCTTTTCTACTGGCACTCTGGTATTCTGAATTCCCAGGTGAATTACCCATTAAGCTCTACTTACAGAAATCTGGGGATCTTGTAGCTCATATTTACAAACTCTTCCAAATTCTTCATGCAAGCCAGTTCCATGTGGTCAGGTGTAGTCACAGCAATGACCCCATTTCTTTGGTACCAATTTTCTGTATTAGTTTTTTGTATAACTGTGACCAAAATAGCTGACAGAAATGAGTTCATGGAGGAATTACTTATTTTAGATCATAGTTTCAGAGAGTTCTGTCTTATAGTCCTTGTCTTTGTTGACTCTAGTCCCATGGTGAAGCAAATATCATGGCAATGGGAACATGTGGCTCAAGGTACTCACCTCATGGCAGACAGGAAGCAGAGAAAAATACAGGAAGGGACCAGGAATAAGATAGCCCTAAGGACCTGCCCCCTGGGGACCTACTTCCTCTAGCTAGGTCCTAATTCCTAATGTTTCTACAACATCCCAAAATAGTACCACCAGCTGAGGACTAGGCATTCAACTCATGAGCCTGTGGTATTACAAAGTCAAGATAAAATACCTAAAAATATAGATTTCTCAAGATTTCCCCAAATGGCTATCTGCTAGTTTCACCATTGTACTTAAGCCAGCCACTTATTAAGTTCTGCTTAAATACAAATAATATCTTAATAGCCTTAGCACTTTGCTCATATGTGGTCAACCAATATATGATGGGCAACTTTAGAAAACAGAAATAACTTCTCAGAAACAAAAATCATTTGAGAATAGAGACTGTATAGGAAACAAATGAGTATATTATGAAAGTTGTACTGCATCCCCAGAAAGATAAAATGATATATTAAATCTAGAAAATGAGAGAAGTACTATAATAGCCCTTAGAAATTAAAATATTTTAAAAACTTTAAAACTCAATAAAATATTTGGTACATCAAGTTGAGAAGATATTCCAGAAGAAAATACTGAGAGATAGGAAACTGTATAGCATAGATAAGAAAATTAGAGGACTAATCTAGGAAATACAATATCAAACTATATTAGGTTCCAGAAAGGAAAAATAGAGAAAATGAAAAGGGACATATTTTTCAAATATAACAAAATTCATTAGAACTGAAAATAATTTTCTGGGATGAAAAAGCCCCTAGTATGTCCAAAAGTTGATTGAGAAGATCCACAACAAGGCATAATTTTATTATACTTTTAAGCAAAATGTTAAAAAATCCTATTTTTGAAGGAAAGAAATATGGTATACAAAGAAATCAGAAATCTTTATGATTTTGAACTCCTCAGCAAAGGATAATGGAGACATTGTCTTTCAAAATTACCAAGGAAAATTATTTCCAAACAAAAATTTTAATATACAATATTTGATATTAGTCAGGCTAGATTGGGTTATTTTGTGGTAACAAACACCACAAAATCTCAGTGGCTAAGTATGTAAGTTTACCTCATTCTGCAAAACCTACTACAAGTTAGTTGGGGAACCCTCCAAGACAGCTTCCTTGTGTGCACTGACTGTATGGCTAAAGGATGAGCTGCTCGGTATCATGGTTCCACTGTTCTCAATCTTGGGTCTCCAAGTGAACTGTGTCAATGAATAAAGAAAGTTAGCAAATTGCACTGAATTTTTTTATTTCTGATAATAAAAAAAATTTTATTATTTCTAGGGATTAAAAGTAGAACCCCACAAGTGATCCATCACTGAGCTATGCCACCAGGCTTTTGTTTTTCCTTTTTTTTTTACTTTGAGTTAGAGTCTCACCAACTTTGCCTGAGCCCACGACCTGCCTGCTTCTGCCTCCCAAGTAGCTGGGACTACAGGTTTGAGCATCCATATCTGGCTGCACTGGCTCCTAAATGCTTTGGAGCAAAAGTGACACATGAATTTCACTCACAGCTGATTATCCAATACTGACAGTAAGACCTACTTATTTGCAAGGGGACTTGAGAGTCATTGCCTTCCTGGCATCTTAAGAGAATTAAATATGGGAGATCACATGAAGTCTCTACAACATGCCATCAATCAAGTGAAAAGAAAGATAGACATTTTCAAACATGTTATGTAGGGGCACACAAATGTATCTCTTTCAGATAATGAAATGAAAGAGATACTAAATAAGAGTAAAATGACATGGGATCCAAGAAATGGAAGAGAAAGAATATAAGCACTTCCAGAATGATGGAAAAGGCCAGAGATAGTGAAGCAAGGTGAGAGAATAAGAAGTCCAGAACAGAAAAGAAAAAACAGGGAACGTCACAAAGTCTGTGTACAACAAGATGAATGTGAAAGCCATATTGATGTGATTGTCTCTATGAGACAGTTTGAAATCAAATTAAAGAGGTCTGCTAAATAATATCCTCTCAAAATATATCTACTTTCTGATTCTCAAAGTCTATGAATGTTACCTTTTATGGATATGACTAAATTAAGGACCTTGAAATTGGGTGTGATGGCACCCACCTGAAATCCCATGCTCAAGAGAAAGAGGCAGGAAGATTGTGCGTGCAAGACCAACCTGGGCTACATAGTGAGACCATGTCTTCAATAAAAGGAAAAGGATCGCTGGAGAGTGTGCCCTAAGTATAATCACAAGGGAATGTAATTGTAGTACATGATATGGACCAAAATAAAATATTTATATATTTCTAATAAAATGTATATCTCAACTTATTTAAAAATATGTAGCATTGTGTGTTGTATTATATTATTGTTTGTATTGACATCATTGGAGTATGTATATTTGTATATGGAAAGTATAAAAGATCAAATCCTCATTTTAAATAATAAGAAAACAATAGACTATATACATATATATGATTTTTTTAAAACAAAATAGTAGACTTGCCAGGTGCTGGTGGTTCACACATGCTACTAGCTACTTAGGAAGCAGAGAACAGAAGGATCAAGGTTTGAGGCCAGCCTGGGCAAAAAGTTTGTAAGATCCCTTTCTCAACCAACAACTAGGTGTGGGGACTCACGTGTAATCCCAGCTACTGCATAAATAGGAGGATCACAGTCCAGGTCTGTCCAGGGAAAAAGCAAGATCCTATCTCAAAAATAACCAGAGCAAAAAGATCAGGAGTCATGGCTCAAATGGTAGAGTACCCCCCTAACAAGCACAAAGTCTTAAGTTCAAATCTGGTATAGTCATAAAACAGCAGCCTTAGCATATTAGAAATATGAAAGAAAGGAATTTGGATCCCAGCATGTACCAAACTAATGATGCTACTGAAAATTTTTTTTAAAGCTATATGCACATTATTTTAAAAATTGCTTTGATGGCACAGCCAGGGCATGAGGGGCCAAAACCCAGAGGTAAATACATTTTCTAGTTCTGTTTCATGGATCAACTTATTTGCTTGCCTCTTTTGCCAGAGGCCAGATTGAGTGTGCAGGGAGACCAGGGGAGATTTAGGTAGAGTTAGGGGTTTCCAAGAAAAATAAAACATGAGGGGTCTTGGGACTAATTTTCCAGTACCTGTGCATTCTAACCAAGCAACTCAGAAGAGTGGGCTCAGAAGCAAAAAACAGCAAAGTACAGTTTTTAATGGCCTCAGGGTTCTGGAAGGAAGCCTCTGATGTAACACAAGATTGAGGTTGGGAACCTTAAAGAATTAGATTAAACCTTGTAATAGACATAAAGAGAGGGATAAAAAGAGCAGACTACAAAACAATTGGGGAATTTGTTGGTGAGGAAGTATAAGTCCTTATCCTTCTCTGTAAGTTTTAAATTATATCAAAATTGCAAAAAGTATGTGTGTGTGTGTGTGTGTGTGTGTGTGTGTGTGTGTTTGAAAGAAGAAAGTGAGAAATGAAAAGCAATAAAGTAACAAAAATATAGAAGGCAAGTAGAGTGAGAGTATTTTTTATTATCGTATTACTGCTGTACTGGGGGTACATTGTGACATTTACAAAAGTAATATATCATAGTTGACTCACCCCTCCATCATTCTTTATCCTTCCTTCCTCCATTCCTGGAATAGTTTTGACATGTCTTATTTTTCCATTTTCATACACAAGTACATAATATTTCTACCACATTTACCCTTTTCTTATATCTTCCTTCCTCCCACTGTTACCAATACTCCACACAGAACCTTTTTGGCCTTCATGTTGTCTGTATTTGAAAAAAAAAGATATTTTTGTTTGTTTAAGATAGTTCTACAGAGTATTTCATTGTGACATTTCCATGTATATATGTATTATAACCCAAATTGGTTCATCCCCTCTATTTTTCTCCTTTCTACCTTATTCCCTTTCTTATAGTGATTTCAACAGGTTTAAAATTTCTCTATTTGTTCTTGTATAGAAAGTACATCAACCATATTCACAGTGTTAACTTCTTTCCTTTACCCTCCTTCTTTCATATGTGACCTCCCTTAGTGTGGCTTGTTTTTCACAAAATTGCTTGTATTTGTAGTAGGTTTATGTTCCATATGTGAGAGAAAACATGTGGCTTTTGGCCTTCTGAACCTGGTTAACTTCACTTAAGATGAAGTTCTCTAGTTCCATCCATTTACCTGCAAATGACTCAACATTTCCTGAGCATAAAGGAAATGCAAATCAAAACCAAGATTCCACCTCACTGCTGTTGGAATCAAGAACACAAACAACAAATGCTGGCAAGGATGTGGGTAAAAAGGAAACTTCATACACTGCTGGTGGGAATGCAAGCTAGTACAACCACTTTGGAACACAATATGGAGGCTCCTTAAAAACTAAACGTAGATCTGACATATGATCCAGCATTCCTACTCCTGGGGATATACCTAAAGGAAGGTGGGTCAGGTTACAGTAAAAGCACCTGCACACCCAGGTTTACTGCAGCACTGTTCACAATAGCCAAGTTATGGAAACAGCAAAGAAGCCCCACTACCAATGAATGGATTTTTTAAATGTGGTATTTATATACAATGGAATTTTATTCAGCCATAAAGAGGAGTGAGAGTGTTTTAGCATCATATTGTCCACTGCAGAAAACAAATAGATTAATAAATTCCTTTTCCTTTCTAAATGAGAAGCTCATGCAGAAGTTAACTTTCTAGCTCTGTTCCCCCTGGAAATCAGATGTCACTGATTTTCATTGAAGCCTAAAGTCTTTTTTGACTGCTAATGGAATATTTAACTGTACTTGACCATCTTCTGGATATAAAGCAAGTCTCAAAACATTTCAAGAGGTTTGAATCATGTATGTTCTCTGTCAGCATGGAATTAAGTGATAAGCTAAATTTATAAGAAAAACATAATGCAAAAATTCCCAAATATTGAGAATTTAAGCACTGTGCTTATAAATAAACAGGAGAAAATAATGTTGAAAAGTAGAAAATATTGTAAACTAAACCATGTTGTGATCAATTTACCAAAACCTGTAGGATCTAAAGATATCACTGAAAATATCATAAATAATGTAAGATTTATGAATGCATTAGAAAAATGAGAGAGGCTAAAACCAGTGATCTAATTTTTTATCTCAAGATATTGAAATATCTATGAAATAAATTTAACCTATAACTAAATATCTTCTCAGAAATTCTATCCAAGGTCATACAATTTCACTAAATTTACATAAAAGAAATAATATTTATTTTATGAGGCAGTCTTGACCTTAATAGAAAAGTCTGACAAAGACTTCACAAGAAGGCAAATTATAGGCTAGTCTGTCTTTTGAATACAAATGCAAAAATCCTAAATGTAATATTTTTGGATAAAATCCAGTTAGTGACACATGAAAAGGAAGCTGTATAAAGTTGAGTTTATTCTGGGAAAATTAAATTCCGTATCAATCAAACTTTCCACATCAACATGAAAAAGGAGAAAAAATGAATATCTCCATAGAGAGAGATATATAATAAATCCAATAGCTATTCAAAATAATTTGCTTAAAAAGCAATGACTTATTGAAGGACAGACCATGGGAGGTCAAGGAGACACTTCTCCTCCCAAGGGAATGCCCACCTGCATTTGAAAGTTATCTCTGCCATCAGGCAATGCAAAAGGGCTATAAAACCCCACTCCCCACCCTGACCACAGGATCACCGGTTTCCGGGTCTCCCTGCATTTCCCAATATACAGTCTTTCTCTTCTCTTCTCTACAAATAAATTCTCTACAAATAAAATCTTTCCAACCTCTGCTGTTAGAGTCTGTCTGTGCTTTCATTCTCAGAGCAGGCTCAAGAACCCCGAACACTTGAAATTCCTGCACGTGTCATCTGTGCATCGTTATTTGTAGATAGTTTCTACAAAAATTACACTTAAAGTTGAACTATTAAAAGCTTGACCTTCAAGACCTGGAATGAAAAAAATTTAAATTTATCTGCTCATACCAATTTGAGTGACTGTGTCATTGCAACAATTAAAAGAGTTACTACATCTAAGGTTTGAAAAAAAAAGTCATAAAGTCATCATTTGAAGATGTCATAGAGTATCCCAATGATTCTATTGTCAGACTCTTAAAATTAAGAAGATAGTGTAGCAATTCTCTAGGTAAAAGATTTATGGAGGATATTAAGTTAATATTTTTATATCAGCAATAGGAATTAGAAAATAAAATAATTTATATTAGTACTAAAAATATAAAATCCTTAGGAGCAAGTATAATGAAAACAGCAAAGTATTATTGAGGAACATAGTAAGACTCAGAGGAATAAAGGATTGTGCCATTCCTGTGCATTAAAAGATGTGAAATTGTGAAGAAAATTCATGTACTGCTTGGGGAAATTCCAATTTCAATCTCAGAAAATATTTGTGGAAATTGACAAGCTGATTTAAAAGTTACATGGAAATGTAAAAGGTCTGTGAATAGATAAGGAATCTTAAAGAAGAGAGCAAATGTTGGAGAACCAAACTGCTAAATATCAAGATTGAGTAAAAGCCAAAGAAATTCAGTGAGTAATAGTTGTAACATAATGACAAATGTGAAACTTAAATTTAGTGGAGAAAGGATAGACTTTTCAATAAGTAGAGCTGTGCTAAGTAGATAGCAATCTGAGGGGAAAGCAAATTAACCTTAAAACATATACATAAAAATAAGCTACAGGTCTAACACGAATACTAAAAGCATAAAATACTTTCATAAACTTGGGGTAGGCACCTGCGTTGGAAAGCTCTAAAGGAAAAGATCTAACAAGCTTGGCCTCTGTTAAGAGTAAGAGCATTTATTTATCAAAATTCACAAGGGAAATAAAATCACTAGCCACAGATTATATTTGCATTATCCAATATTGACAAAGTGTTCACACTCTCAAATATAAAAATATGCCTATGACTATATAAGAATCAACTGCATTCTAATGTGATAGAAGGCAAAATTGGGGGCCAGGGGTGTGAGTCAAGTGATAGAGTACCTGCCTAAAAAGGGCAAAACCTTACAGAAGCACTTGAGGAAGAATAAAGAGAAAATGCAAATGACCAGCAAGCATATTAAAATGAAAATGCAAATTAAGAATACAATAGATATTACCCTACTCCTACCAGAATGACTCTAATTATAAAGGCTGACAATTCTAAATGTTTCTGCAGAGGTGGAGTGACTGCGACTGACATATGTTGTTGGTGGAGGTATACATTGGTTCAATCTAATTGGAAAACTGTATTTGTTAAAGCTAAACATATGAATAGACTATGACCCAGCCTTTCCACTCCTGATATATGCACTCAAATAAACAAGTGCTTATATTCACCAAAAGATACGCAACAAAATGTGTATAGCAGTTTTAGTCATATGAAAAAGTTGGAACCAACTCAAATATTCATCAGCAGTAAAGTGGATAAATTCATTGTACATTAGAAATAAAAAAATGAACAACCATTTCAAGAAAAATATGAGTTAATACCATAGACAACGTGGTGAACAAAAAAATTCAGGTAAAAACAATGCAAACTGTATGGTGCAATTTATATGAATATTAAGCTTACACATAGCAAAATAATCTATTGTGATAGACTTCAGAATATTGGTTACTTTTTAGGGGAAATTGTGAACTTTTTAGGGGGTTGCTGGAAATTTTCTCCATCTGCTGATCTGGGTGACCGAGAGGGGTTTATACATACATAAAAGTTTACCATAGTGCACTAAAAGCGTAACCTCAAAAATAAAAGCATAGGTATATCAATGATAGATGATAGATAATAGATACAGATAGATAGACAGATAGATAGATGATATATCTATTAAATATATAGATAGATAGATGGATAAAGAGATATAGATATAGATATCACAGTAATATACACAAACTCAATCACAAGAGTGATTTTAAGACTTCTACTCGAAGTCTTAAAATGCTCAGTGTTTGTAGGGATGGTGGGCTGTGTTAAATCCAAGGACCATGTATATACTTAGATTTCTGAAACCACATGAACCACAGCTATGTAAAAACAGAGTGGGTGAATAGCCATACTCAAAACATGGGGAAAAAATGCATGGTTCCATTTATATAAAGTTCAAAAGTAGATAAAACTGTGATGCTTATGATGTTTGATGTTGTATAATTAAACACTAAAATATAAATAAACATGAAGCAAATATTACTATGCAAGTCAGGACCATGATTAACTTTGTCTTTAAAGGAGGGTCAGAGGAGCTTCCAAGGTGATGCTGAGTGGCTCTACCCTGGTGCTCAGTATTGTTGATCTTTAAATGATGTCATTTAACAACATTACACTTTTGGTGTTGTGTGTTATTTTTCACAATTAAATTTTTTTAAGTTAGTGGGAGAATGAGGAAAATGCTATCTGCCTTAAGCTAGAGATATATGATTCAATAGTAAATATACATTTTTATAGTAGATATATATTACCATATGCACATTTTAGCATACACTATATATAAATACTATGCAAAGTATATAATCTTACATGTAATCATCTATATAATATACTATACATATATTTATATGTATCTTCACACACACACACACACACACACACACACACACACACACACACACATATATATTACTATGATAACTATGAAATTTAAAGAAAATGATGAGACCAGGAATGCAATTAGTATCCTAAAAATCTATCACTATAACATTCAATTATTCAGGGAAAGATTCAGAAAGCTAAAGGGTATTTGAGAAATTAAATGAAATAAATCAAAAAGCACAAAAGTATTTTATTTTCAAATGTAATCAACACAAGTATACATTTTATGCTACAATAAAATGCATTAGATATCATTAATACACATTATGTACTCATTCTTAATTAAGTTTTGTCAAATTTTGATTTGCCATATCTAATCTGATGTTTTAAAGCAGAAATAAAATACTTTGGCTCAAAGCTAAACCCCATGAGTGCCAGGACATAATCCTGGGGCTACAATCAACTTGGCCATGATAAATATTATTTGAATGTGTATTTTAATAATTATACTACATATAAGTAATAAACCAAAGATATGTGTTTAACTACACTATTGTTTCATGTTTTAAAATTTTTAACCAATGATATTCCTCAAGAAATATCTGTGGTCTAACAACATGTATTTTGAGATGTACCGACATTGACATATGTAGCATTCATCTACTCCTTTAATTAAGAAGTATCTATTTTACAAACATATCAAAACATATTTTTCCATTCTCCTTTTGTTATTATATTAATTTTTCACTAGTTGCAGCCATGCTATGGTGACTATTTCCTAAATATCATTAGTAAAGCAGGGATATACTTCATCAACTTCAGTTTCAACAATTTACAACTCTTAATGGTCCCAATGGGTTGTAAGATTGCACAGCTTCAGTTTCATCAATATTTATCCTTTGAGTATTAAATGACACAGTTTCACACTACACTGTTACAATGACCTGTCACCACTTTCATTCATCTAAAATGAGGTTTGTGCAAATAGCCAAGGCAATACTCAGCAAAAAGAAGAATGCTTGAGGTATCACAATACCAGACTTCAAACTATGCTACAGAGCCATAGCAATAAAAACAGCATGGTACTGGCAGAAAAACAGATATGAAGACAAGTAGAACAGAACAGAGGACCCAGAAATGAATCCACACAGCTATGCCTATCTTATTTTTGACAAAGCCTCCAAAAACATATGATGGAAAATAGCCTCTTCAACAAACATTGCTGGGAAAAGTGGTTATCTGCAGAAAACTGAAACTAGATCCATGCCTATCATCCTGTATGAGCATCAACTCAAAGTGGATTAAGGACCTTAATATCAGACCCAAAACCTTGCAATTAGTACAGGAAAGAGCAGGGAATACTCTGGAAGCAATAGGTTAGGCAAGGACTTCCTCAGTAGAACTCCAGCAGCCCAGCAACTAAGAGAAAGGATGGATAAATGGGACTACATGAAGTTAAAAAGCTTCTGCACAACAAAAGAAATTGTCTCTAAATTGAGCAGAGTGGGAGAAAATATTTGCTGACTATACATCAGACAAATGGGGACATATACATCAGAATATATGGGGAATTCAAAACACTAAACTCCCCCCAAATTAATGAACTAGTAAAGAAATGGGCAACTGAACTAAACAGAACTTTTTCAAAGGAAGAAATCCAAATGGCCAAAAAACATGAAAAAATGCTCACTATCCCTGGCCATAAAGGAAATGCATATAAAAACTACACTAAGATTCCACCTCACCCCTGTTAGAATAGCTAGCACCAAGAACACCACCAGCAGCAAATGTTAGCGAGGATGTGAGGAAAAAGGAAGCCTCATACACTGCTGGTGGGAATGTAAACTAGTACAGTCACTTTAGAAAACAATGTGGAGGCTTCTTTAAAAACTAAACATAGATCTGCCATATGATATCCAGCAGTCCCACTCCTGGGGATATACCCAAAGGAATGTGACTCAGGTTACTCCAGAGGCACCTGCACACCCATGTTTATTGCAGCACTATTCACAATAGCCAAGTTATGGAAACAGCCAAGATGCCCACAACCGATGAATGGATCAAGAAAATGTATTTATACACAATGGAATTTTACTCAGCCACAAAGAAGAATGAAATTTTGTCATTTGCAAGTAAATGGATGGAACTGGAGAACATCATCTTAACCTAAGTTAGCCAGGCTCAGAGGCCAAAAATTGCATATGCAGATTATAGGCCCAAAACAAATTATTGGACATGGGTCACACACTAAGAGGAGAATGCACACAGCAGAAATAGGGAAAGGAAAGAAAACCTAAAACTTGAATGTGGTTGATGGGCTCACTATAGAGGACTGAATAAGGTAATCTTAAGCTGCCTGAGGCCACTATGGGAAGAGGACTAGGCAGTAGTGAAGAGGTCTGGTGGAGATGAACCAATGTGGGTTGCAATACACATGTGCATGGAAACAATGCTAGGAATCTCTCTGTATATCTATCTTTATCTCACACTAGCAAAAATGCTACGTCTTTCTTATTATCTCTATATTTTCTCTTCAACAAAATCGGAGAACAAAAGGGCAGAACAGGTTCTGCCTGGAAAGGGGTGAGGGGAGGGGGTAGCCCAAACAATGTATATATATGTGAATAAATGTAAAAATGATAAAATAAAAAATATAAAATAAAATGAGGTCTGCACATTCTTCAGGTGAAGAATTCCAGAAAAATCCCACACAAGATAAATTTCTTTGTAACTAGCCTGTAAAGCAAACCCCATTTCCATCAAATATACAACTTTCAAATGAACTTTAGGGCAGAAATGAGTCTCCAAATCTATTATCTGCTAACATCAGTAGACAGTTTGAAGCAGGTTGTTTTGGTACCAGATAGATCCATATGAATACACCAGTTCTACTCTGTCTGGAGTATTTTTTTTTTAAATGGACGGTTAGAATAGTAGTGCTGACAGCTATAATTTTAAACTCCATGGTCTTGGGATTGTCTGTGGAATTGTCTGTTTTAAACTGGAGCTGTCAATATAAGCGATGTTTTACATATCAAAACCAGAGTATTAAGTGTTATATGCATGAAAGAAAGATGGTATGGAATTATCTATTTGTCTAGCTTGTGCATCCATCTAAAAAATTCTTTCCTTTGTCTCCTCTAGTTCTGTAAAATACAAGTATCAACATTTTTTTGCCTCATCCTTGTGCAATGTGATGAAATAGCTTTCAGAGGGGAAAAATAACATAATCAGTCATAGGTCATATATTAGGCAAATTTTACCCCTCCCCAAGGATACCTTGTTTATACCAGAGTACCCTTTCCTAGTGTCCAAGAACTTGTTTTGCACTTTTGTGGCTTCATCTGGCTATGTAACTATATCAAACCAGAACCATGAATTCAAATTTGTTTCCTTTTTTTCCTATTTTCTCAGGTGTTGAAATAAACTGAATTTTCTCCAGGCCATAAACATCAAATTCAACCTTCCAGAACTAATTTTTAAGTGATCTCAGTTTCAAGAAACATTAATTTTAATTATCGAAGAGTCTCAGGTAACTAATTATTGAGCATGCTTGACTATAGTAGGATGCTTTTTCTCATTTGTAATAATTGCCGTACTTTAATATTAAGTAAATGAAGAAGTAGAAGATATTTCAACCCTTTTCTGTTAGTAAGTTAACCAGTAAGGCATCAATTATTTTTCTTAAAAAGGGTCTGAAATTTAAAACTATGCCTAAATAATAGTTTGTTTTCAAGGGTCACAGGAATTATATGGTATTTATATTAAAATATACAAATACAGAAACACAAATGTGTTTGTACACGTCTACAAAATAAAATTGATCACATTCTTTTATATAGCCGTGTTATCAGCAGAGCCCAGCTGAATTTGAACCATCAATTAGACAGTTTATGAATTGTATCCTCCTAATTGTAACACCCTCATTATTAAAAGGAAAAGTTAATATCGGAGATATGCTATGTCTGGACACACTTCCTACAAACCCCCTAGAGCAGCTTTCTTGTCCTGTCTCTGCAACTTCCATGTACATGTGTACTGTATTTTGCCCATTTCAACCAGGACAGAAAACCAAATCTTCACTAAAACCTATCATAGGCATAAACAAACACACTTAGAAAAAGCATTTCAAGAGTTCTATAATTTTAGAATTTATTCGTACACTGAATAAACCTCAGCGTAGGAGCCCACCATCTCTCCAACTCTGTTAAGTCCTCTCAAAGGCTTTGACACAGTGTATAGCCATGAACTTCCAAGTGAATGCATCCAGTCATCTAGTCATCTTCCCACAAGGTGATTTTCTCCCTTTGAGGAAATCCTCTACCATCAAATAAAAAATATGATATTCATGAAGATCACTGGTGGCTCACACCTATAAATCCTAGCTAACTGGGAGGTTGTGATCAGGAGGATTACAGTTTGAGACAAATAATTCACAAGAGCCCACCTCCAAAATAACCAGAGCAAAATGGACTGGAGATGTGGCTCAAGTGGAAGAATGCCTGCTTTGCAGACATGAAGCCTTAAATTCAAACCCCAGTCCCACACACACAAAAAAGTGTATACATTTTTATGTATATACAATATTCTTCTTCTCTCATTCTTCATTTTTGCACACAAATATTGAGACACAGAGAGAAAAATAAACAGCAGGTGATATTTCACTTACCTTACAATGACAATACTGATGATTATAAAGATTACAGTGATTTAACTAAAACCATATCTAGTAAGGTGACCAACCAAGATTGAACATTAGCATTTGGATTCTCTAGTTCTAATTTTCTGCAATGTATCACACTATCTTTTTAAATACATTGTAGACATTATTTAGGAAAAATAAAATGACAACTTTAAATGCTAAAAGAAAAAAGTCAAAGTTGTTGATGAATCATTAGTCTTTCTAAGTCTTTCCATGATCAATAAATAAATAGTTCTCAAAAACCAAAGTAGCAATTTGAGAATTATTTTTAATTAGAAGTGGTCAAGTAGACTTAGATATCAATTCTGACAAGGTTAGTCCTGAACACACTTATTTTCTTCTTTTCTTCAAGTAGGGAACAATTATGTGGGTGTAGAAAGTTTTTAACACAAAGTGATACCTTGAATACATCCAGCAGAAGTCATGGGAGCACAGCGAGTGAGCTCAAATACACACAGAAGGAAATCATGGAAAGAGGTTAGAAGGAGAGTATTCCAAAGCACCCCATCAAAATGACCAGAATAAAATTTCAGCCAGCCACTCAACTATCTTATACAATGTACTAAAATATCTAGGTATTTGATATTTTTGTTTTGTTTTCATAGGCATTACTTTCTAGAGCAGTTTTAGTCTCAGAGCAAAATTGAGCTGAAAGTACAGTTTCCATACACACTCTTCATAATCACACACACACACGCATGCACACACAGAGCCATCCCATCATCATAACACCACAGCACATTTCTTACAATCTATGAACCTATACCAATGCACCATGATCACCAAAGTCCAGAATTGACATTAGGGTTCACTTTTGGTATTGAATATTCTATAAGTTTTGAAAAGTGTACATTGTCATGTATCCACCATTTTAGTGATAATAGGGTGTTTTTAGCCCTTAAAATCATCCATGCTGTGCATATTTATCATTCTTGTCTCTGATACCTGGCAACCACTGTATTTTCAAGTGTCTCTGTATTTGCCTTTCATATAGTCAGAATCATATACATAGGAACCAGGCAGCCTTTTAAAATTACCTTCTTTTACTTAGGAATATTCATTCAAGGTTCCTCCATGTGTTTTTATGTCTGGATAGCTCATTTCTTTTTAGTACTGAATAATATTTCATTGTTAGAATATATCACAGCTCACTTACCATTCAGCCTACGGAATGGAGCAATTTTTTTTTTTTTGCTTCCAAGTTTGGTCTAATTATGAATTAAGTTGCAATACACATCCATGTACACGTTTTTATGGACATAAATTTTCAATTCATTTGTGTGAGTATCAAGGACTATGAATTACATGGTAACAACAAGTTTTATTTTGCAAGAAACTGCCAAATTGTCTTCCGATGTAACTGTATCCTTTTTTCACATCCCTACCAATAATGAATGAGAGTTCCTCTTGCTGTACATTCTCACCAGCATTTGGTAGTGTCAGTGCTTTGAGTTCTGGCCATTCTAATGGATGTGCAGTGCTATTTCATTGAGTTTGAATTTTTCCCCAGTGATATCGAATGTTGAGCATCTATCCATGTAGTTTTACGGTAATCTGTAGCTCTTCTTCAAGGCAGCATTTCTTCAGATATTTCTCTCTCTCTTTTGCTCTCTCTCTCTCTCTCAGGTTTCTACTGACCTATTTTCAAATTCACTATGCTTTCCTGATTATACCAATGAGCCCATTGAAAGCAGTCTTCATTTCTATTATAGTGTTTTGATATCCACATTTCCTTTTGAATCTTCCTTAAAATTTCATAACCCATTTGGTCTTGAAAGTCTATTTTTCCCATTATAGTCCTTAACATGTTAATCATAATTATTTTAAAATTCCTGTTGTGATAAATCTAGCATCCATGTCTTACCTCTTCTTCTCAGACTGGATTTTTCTTGCCTTGTGGCATCGTTTGTAATTTTTTGTTGGAAGATGGACATCTTGTATCTTAAGTATGTACTAAAGCTAAATAGCCCTTTTGTGTGAGAATTTATATTAATCTGGCCAGGAGTTAGACCATGTTTGGTGTCTATTATGGCTAACAGGCATGACAACTTGAAAATTCTTTGACTGACCTTGTTTTTGTCCCTTTATTGACCATGGGGCTTCCTTTTGTTTTGCTCTCTGAAAGATATATTGCAGCTCTTTCAGCTGCAATCTATATTATTATATTGAATGTTCATTGTGTTGTTGAAGGAAGTGAGAGAAGGGAAGCTTTTTATAACCTGATTAAATATTAGTGTTTTAGTGGCTTGTGGCCTGGGGTCAAGCCTTCCCAAGTATTTTCTGTCCTCTCTCTAGGAATATAGCTCTTCTGTAATGACTTCCTCCTCTATTCCCTGGCTACAATATTCCAAGTTTATTTTCCTTGAGCTGCTGTCCCTTGTTGGCGATGCTTTTTTGTTTTTGTCTTTTGGGGCTCCTTGTTTTGTTTTAATCTCACTAATGACCCAGGAAAGATGGAATCATGTCTAGCTGGGATAGGGTTTCAGTATTGGCCTCTGGTAAACCAGATTTCCCTGTAGAATAAGCCTTGGTTATGAAGAAAAGTCAGAGGAAGTTATGCAATGGCTACCATTCTTTTTCTTATGCCAAAGCCATGAGGGGATTTTTCTTGAATCCTGAACCTGAGAAACTGGTGAGGATTGTGCAGGGAAGGCTCATGAGAAGTTCTCCCTATGACTGTCCTCAGTAGTACTTTCACAGCAGCACACACACAGCCTCCAGTAGCTCTACAATTGTTCATTGTTTTGTTGCTTAGGGCAAAGATGAGCAGTTCTCACTCAAGGGAAGAGAGACTGTTGTGTCCCACTGTGTCCACAGGTTTGCTTTGAAACCTGTTTTTTGTTTGATTTTGCAACTCTGAGGTTTGAACTCAGGGCTTTCCACTTGCTAGGCAAGCATTCTAACACTTGAGCCATGCTCTCAGCTCTTTTTGATTTAGTCATTTTTCAGCTAAATTCTCACTCTTTTGCTTGAGGCCAGTCACAAACCACGATCCTCCTACCTACGTCTTCCATGTTGTTGACGAATCCAGGCAACACAGTCTGGTGACAAACTCCGAGCTCTTCACATGTTGGAGCTAAAACCAGAAGTAGAACAACTGGTTTAATATTCCTTAACAGGTTCTGTGGCTTCATTTAACTTTCCCTAAGACTCTGGGTTTCCCAGCATCAGTACATCATGATAATATTTGTCTTAAATGAAATACAACTTGAAAATAGCAATGTTCCAGAAAATAGCTTAAAACATTTGCTTTCCAAAAAAGATGAAACCTTCCCCAAAGATTTAAGCTGTCTCATAAGAACTGATAAGAAAAAAGGGACTTTGATTTTATTTTTTATGGGTTATATACACTGCAATAAATGCTTGAGAGCACAGTGTTCAGTTAAGAAAACTGGTTTCATTATAGCATTGTGAATTCTGTGATAGAGTGTCAACTTGACCTCCATATCATTAATGTAATATTCTGTAGGAACAGCTTCCACTGACTGAAATAAGAGTTTGAACTCTGGTTTGGGGTTTTGGTTTTCATTTTGGTACCTCTTTATTTCATCCATCTCATTTTCAACTTCTTAATCTTAGTCCATTCTCTGGTTTGGCTTTCTGTTCCATACTCATGTCTATTTTCATGTTATGAAAGATTAACAGTGGTCCAAAATGTTCCCTTGATTCTTTGCTACATCATTTTTAGAAGTACATTCTCTTGAGTTTTCCAGATGTCATTTCCATTTTATTTTGTTGCAGTTTTTCATTTTTTTAAAACAAATATTCATGTTGCTTTCCACGTTTTGTTCTGATTTTTATTATCCTCTAACATGACAGAATTTATTTAGATAGAAAGGACACTTATTAGCTCTGAGGATTTCTTTTAGTCCAGCTGTCTGCCCATGTCTAGAGCAGCAGAACCATCCTGTTAGATCTCAGCTCCAACAACATGTGTGAGGTCAGATGGCCAAGATCTGCATTCTAGATTATCCAAGAAAAGCTCCTTAATGTGCTTAAGCCTCACTTCCTCAATTATAAAATGAATAATAGATAGTTGACCCTAATCCTAAGGTTGTTGACAGGACCATGTGAGATGAGACAGGTTAAACACTTAGAACCATGCCTGGAACATGGTAAATGCTCAAAAAATGTTATTTATCATTACATCTATCCCAAAAGCAGAGCTGGGGCTATAAGAGCAGTGTGCTCCCAGGCCATGTAGACGATAATGCAGTGTACTTTCTGTACCCTGGGCAGCCACCTCCACCATTGCTGTGGTTGGAGTTATGAGTCCAATTCTCTATTTCCAAGCAGTTTCACTCCCTATTTCTAAGCAGTACCACTGCTGTGGTAGGATGGCAAGCCTCCTTCCTACCTTGCTGAATGATAATCTCCACATGCAGAATAACTGTAAAAACTGTTTCACATTTACATCTACTGGAGGTCTTCCTATATCTGTCTCAGAGATGAAGATTTTATCACATGATATATAACTGTCTCTCATTCCTTCTCTTGTCCTACTTCCATTAGTTTAAGATGGGTTTCTTATCTTTCTTTCCATAGGTGTTCTCAGAATTATTAAAATAAAGTTTGGATTTTTATTAGCATAACTTAGTTGTGCAGCAGGAGATTCATTACAACATTTCTATAAATGCTTACAATGTACCTTGGTTAGATTCAGTCCCCTCCATCCTATTCCCTCATAACCCCAACATAAAGTACATAGACCATATACACTTTCCATCACCCTCTCCATTTACCCTCCCCCTTCCCCACTGGTACCAGCCAAAAAACAGGAAATGTTTTACTTTTTAAAGTGTTTATTCATTGTTCACAGGGGTTTCATCATGGTATTTCACACATAAATATATTGTAATTTAATCAGATTAATCACCTTATTTTTCTATTTCCTTACACCCTCTACTGCCCTATTACTCACTAAACGTCAGTACATTTCTTTATGCTGTCTTCATAAACAGATGCAGTATTTCAATATTATTCACTCTCTATCATTCTCCTTTCCTCTCCTGCCTCCTCTCATTCCCTTAAAACACTCCCACCATTACAAACATGTTCTAGGTATACACACATGTGTATATGTGATCATGTATGTATGTATAAGTTTATCTTTTAGGCTTAGCTTCCACATATGAGAGAGAACATGTGACCTTTGTTCTTCCAAACCAGTCTTACATTGCTTAACACAATCTCCATTTCCATCCATTTACATACAAGTGATATAATTCATTCTGCTTTATGGCTGAATAATACTCTATTGTATATTTTATTAATCTATTCATCAGTTCTTTGGCATCTGGGCTGTTTCTGTAGCTTAGCTATTGTGAATAGTGCTGCAGTAAGCATGGGTGTATCTCTATTGCATCCCGACTTACATTCCTTCGGATATATGCCCCGGGGTTGTGTCACTGAATCATATTGTAGTTCTATTTAGAGGTTTTTTTTTTAGGACTTCCATACTGTTTTTCATAGTGGTTGCACTAATTTATATTCCCACCAGCAGTGTATAAGAGTCCCTTTTCCCCTCATCCTCACCAGCATTTGTTGGTGTTTGTGTTCTTGATGATAGCCACTGTGACTGTTTTGATTCACATTTCCTGTATGGCCAGGAATGTTGAGCATTTCTGCCAATATTTATTTGTCATTTTACTTCTTCTTTCAAGAATTGTCTGTTCAGATCATTTGCCCATCTATTAATTGGATTGTTGATTCTTTTGAAGTGTAGTTTTTTTGAGCTCCCTTTGTATTCTGGTTATTAATCCCTTATCAGATGTATAGCTGGGAAAGATTCTCTTTCATTCTGTAGACTTTTAATCTAATGACTGTTTATATTGCTGTGCAGAAGCTTTTCAGTTTGATGCAGTCCCATTTGTCAATTCTTTCTCTTGTTTGCTGAGCTTTTAGAGTTCTCTTCGGGAAGTTATTGCCTTTGTCTATATATTCAGTATTCTCCCTGGTCTTTCTTGTAGTAATTTCATTCTCTTTTTGCACCCTTTTCAAGGGTCTTTTTCCACGCTTTCACTCTAAGCCAATGTTTGTCTTTGTGAGATGCACTTCTTGTAAGTAACAAATGGTCAAGTTTTGCTTTGTAATTCAACTTGTCTTTCTATTAATTGGATTTCTTCTCGTTTGTTCAATTCTCTCTACCTCGTAGGAAGTTGATATTTTCCCCACTTTCTCCAGTAACTTTATATTTATATCTTTGTTTTGTTTATGGTAATGTGCTTTCACTTTGTTATTATGTCATTCATTTGGAGATATTTTAGTGGGAACTGGAAAAGCCTACATTGCTTTAAAAGCATAATTTTCAGCCCAGCATGGTAGCACACACCTGTAATGCCAGTTACTCAGGAGGCAGAGACTGAAAGATTATGAGTCCAAGGCCAGCCTTGGAAAAGTTTTAAACAATCTATCTCAAAAGCAAAATATAAACCAAAGGGTTAGTAGCATGGCTCACATAGTAAGTAGAGCACTTGTCTTGCATGCATAAGGCCCTGGGTTCAATCCCCAATATTGCAAAATAAGTAAGTAATTAAATAAATAAATACTTAAATGTAGAATTTGAACTTAAATTTTGAAGAACAGTTTAGAGAAAATATAAAATTAACTAATTTCTCTACACTATAGTTTGGCTGTGGTTTGTTCCCCAAGAGTTTAAATGCTTAAAGCTTGGTACCAATGGGGCAGATTTAAGATATAGTGGAATGTAGGTGGTGGGGTCTGGTGGGAGGAGGCTTGGTCACAGGGGATGCTGTCCTCAATAAGGATCAAAGTTATTCTCCCAGAACCCCAGTTAGTTCTCATGGGAGGAAGTTGTTATAGGGCAGGCCACTCTTTACACTTGGCCCCTTCGGCATATGCTGTTCCCCTGTCTACTCCTCTGCTACATTTTGATGCAATCAGGGGTCCTCATGGGAGGCCAAACAGATGGGGTTACCCAGTCTTGGATTTTTACCCTCCAAAACTGTGACCTACCTAAACTCTTCTCCTTATAAAGTACCTATCTTCATGTATTTTGTGACAGCAATACAAAATGGACTAATACAATAACACAGGTGTTGAATATGAAAGAATCTTTCTTTTTTCCAGAATACTTCTATGTTCTGTCTTAAAACCATGTGTGGACCTGAATCAGTAAAGTTTTAAGACAACTTCTATGTAAGACTGAAATAATACAAACCCTAAATATAGAGGTTTGGACTATTCATTTGGATTTTTTAAGCCTAAAAAGAACTTATATTTTATTCTTACATTGCTTTACACATGAAAAATAAATGAGGTTAAATAACACTATAAAGATTTCACACAACCAGTTAGAAACAAAATCAGAACTAACATCCAGATCTGAAGTTATTTTTCTTAGAACAACTTTTTGAAATCAAACTAGTAATACTAAATACAATTTGTTATGTTCTTTTCATCTTAAATCATTTGCAATTTTCAAAAAGGAGACTTGGCATTTGTTAGTGCAGTTGGAGTTCTCGATTTTTCCATTTGTTCTTACGCTCTGATTCACACTGAAAGAACCCATCAGTACCGAAATGGATCATTCTGCAGAAGTTACATAAGTGAGGAATCCTGCACTTGAGTACATTCCTGGCCTGGTCATCTCAGGTAAGATTCTGACTTTGGGGCTACGAAGTGTTTACCTCACATCCCTTACATTCCTTGAATGTGGGGCTCAGAAGCCTGGGCCCAGTCTCTTCGAACTGGTGTAGAAGGAAATTACTGTACACCATATTGTCTTTCTCCCTTCACTTCCATATAGATTACTCCTGCATACAAAAGGAGCCCTGAAGAGATGTTCACCCGTGGCTATCCATATTCTTGTAAAGAATACTAAGTTATCATCCACTAATACATTAAGACTTGAGGATGGAGATAGTGCAAATATCCAATAAAAGTTGAGAAAGCAATTCTACTGCCCTTGTGGGAGTTTATAGCTTACAAGTGCAAGAGTAAGAATATACAAAACTGAAATATGTCCTCCCACAAGCTACTTGAAATGCAAGGTCCCATTAAACTCAGAGTTATAAGAAGGAAAAGCAAAGTGTCTTTTCTCTGTTCTTACGTGGCTGGTGGCAGCTTTATCATCATGATTATGCTGGTATATTTAGTACCATCTGATTCACTCTCATTCAAACTTCTTCATGTCTAATTTCAAGGTTTTACTTTTAAATACCACCTCCTTCAATTTCCTAGTAAGAAATATTTTGGTGTATTTAGAGTAATCAGAATAGCTAACTTACTAATAAAATAAAATTACAAATATAGGGAATTTCTGAGGACTGGTATTAAAATAATATTCTTGAGAGGTGGTGCTACTGAAGCTAACCAGGTTGCTCTAATAGAAGGTGAAGTGGAATAAAAAATGTATGGCATAAAATGTTTAGTTTCAGGCTCAGAAAGGGGCAACTGGAATGATCTGCTGGAGTCATAATCATAATCACCTTAGACAGGGGAGTGGGACTAAGTGGGTTCTGTGGTTTGGATATATATCCTTCATTTTAAAGGCTGAGTCCCCAGGGTGGCACTATTGAGAGGCTGAAGACACTTTAGGAGGAAGGACTCAGTAGGTGATCCTGAGGTCATGGGGGCCAGGTCTCAGAGGAGACTGAGGGACTCCAGTCTCATACTGTTCTGTTTCTGGACTCAAGAGATGAGAACTTTTACTTCACTATACAGTGAATTCGCTCTGCCACACTCTGCTGTCAAGATGTGCTGACCTTGCCAGATGTCTAAAGCAATGGAGCTACCAATCTTGGGTTGGAACTTCTAGAGCTATGCACCAAGATAAACCTTTTCTCTTTATAAGTTAGTTGTCTCTGGTATTTCACTATAGTGATAGAAAATTTACTAATACAATGGGTCAATGCCACTGTTGTATCTTGGACCAAGGATTCTGTGGAGGAAACAACAGGAAAGGAAGAAAGTAAGCCTTTCATGTTTAGAGGACCATTAAAATGGGGGAAAATATAATGGTAAAAGAACAATGTCTTTGGCTTAGATGTGGTAAATAAGCCAAGATTCTAAAATCAAAGCCTTGACATGCTATGTGTCTAACTGCTCAAGAAACTGACTATTCCCAGTGGCAAAGGCAGTTTTTGACTTGTACCATTTCCTTCTGCTATTTGATCATCTCTGTCATTTGTCCCTACATTCTACATGGGAACCAAACAACTCAACATACATGAAATTCCACTTACTTATACAGGATTGTGAGACCACTCATGGCTTTTGCACTCATGGAGTTTTAAATCCTTATGATTAAATGTATGTGGCTCATGACAAATTATGACAAATCTAGCAACTTTAAACAATACCCATTTATAAGCTTATGGTTCTGAAGGCAAAGTTAGGTGGGCTTGGCCAGATTCTAGGCTCAAGGTATCCCAAGACCAAAATGAAGGTGTTAGTTGGGCTGAGTTTTTACTTGGAAGCTTAAGGAAATAATCTTTCAGGCTCATTCAACTTATTGAAAGAATTTAGTAACTTATAGTTGCAAGGCTGTGCCCCTTGTTTCCTTGCTGACTATTGTTTGGAAGTTATTTGCAGCTGCTAGGCCTTCTCCCTGGTCTTTGCAGGTACCCTTCACCATGTCTATTAGCCAACAATAATGAGTCAAGTCTTTATTATTCTTTAAATCCCTCTGACTTCCATTCCGCCTCCTTCCTAGCTACCAGCCAGAGAAAGCTCTCTACTTTACTCTTTTGATTGACCCTATCCAGAAAGTCTACCTGTAGGCTAACCATGCTATATAACATAAAAGAATCAGAGGCGAGATAGTTTATCATATTTACAGGTTCCAGGCACTAGTGCACAGAATAGTCTATATCATAAAAGAACGGGCTTATTTGACATCTTGTATAATATGGCATAGAATTTGATCACTATTGGATACCAAGTTGCTACAATCACTAAAGGTTAAGAAGTTAGAAGACATGAAGAGTAATTGTCAGAATGTCTAGAAGCCAAAGAAGTTACACTGTTATACCAGAAAACAGATCCAGAAAAGGTCACAAGAGATGTTACTGGTTATTTCACGAATAGGTGGGTTGGAGAAAAACTACTATGGACCTGTTGAGAGTTGTGACCCAGGAAAGTGTATGAAATCAGAAGCTGTGGAGTGCTTCATTCTGATACAGGCCTTTCTCCCTGCCCAGCTATTTTACAAGGATGCCCATAGCTCACACAGGCTCTGATTATCCTCTGCTCAGACATATACTATATGAAGTACAAATATTTATCTTTCATTCTGGAAATCAATCTACCATGTGAAATGATTTGTGAAGGTTTTGTATTTAGGCAGAAATGTAATGTCTTGAATATGAAATATGCTATCCATTATGTAGTAGACATGTATTCAGTGTAAAAGCAATATTTGTTGTCTCTTCTCACCAAACACCAGATTACTGCTCTAGAAAGGACTTCCTCCTCATATGCTATGGTATAGCTGCTGTTTGTCCCACTGACAGCTCAAATGGTGCAAGCTTGGTTCCCAGTTTAGCATCATTGAGAGGTGATATGGAACCTGGAAGAAGTATGGTCTAATGGGAGGTCTTTTAGTCATTAAAGGAGTTGCCCTCAAAAGAGAATGCTGGCCTCCTGAAATGAGTTCTTGTAGACTTTTTACAAAGAACTGATCCCCAAGTTTCTCTCTGACTTCCCTTGCAGGGTATGAGCCTTCTTCCCTCATGTGTTCTGCCATGCACTCCGAGGCACTCAGGAGAGCCAGCGGTGTATTGGTTCAACTTTCGGTCTCCAAAACTTTAAATTAAGTAAACCTTTTTCTTTATAAGTAGCCTGCCTTAGGTATTTTGTGATAGTAATGAAAAACTGACTCATATGCTATATGTATGGCTGCTGCATGGTTTTAAAGGATGTTCACCCCATCCCTTTTTGCAGTATAGTCTTCTTGTCACAATAACAGGACCACAGATGGAAACTTACCTAGACTTATGTTAACTTACGATAATGCATTGTGCTAATTAACTAGAGAGAACACAGAAATTTTTGTTCCATGTTTGAAAGCAAAAAGGATTTTTTTCTTGCTTTTTACAGAGTAACATGTGTAAGGAAGAACATTTTATTGTCAGGAGGGAAACCTGCCTTACATGAAGACAACAATCAATAAACAGCAGCAGAGAAATGGTACGAAAGCTCTTAACAAACCATTCCTGAAACCTTTCCTAGCAATGAAGTGAGGTAAAACATTTCTACATAATTTAAGCTAGTTTGTATTCCGTTTTTTCTCATTTGCAACTGAAATCACCTTGTGTGATACAATGAGGCATATAAAAATGACAAAATAAAAGGATGAAGTTAAATACACAGCATCTGTTTTTAGTGCCTCTTTGCACCACAGGTAAAAAAGGAAAAGTATTCTGGATTCTAATAGCAGTTTCATTGGAGACCATTATATCTAAGGTGAAAAGAGTATTTGGTTAATGCAGAGCAGACCTGTTATGAAATTAAGTTTGAGGAAGAAATCAGGGAGAGAACAAACTCTCAATTTCTTAGCTCACTGCAGGGGAAGTAATTTCCATTTTCATTTTCTCAATTTTTCCTCATTACATTTGATTTGTTAGCTACAGGAGAAGCTTCCATTTTTCAACCTTCTCTCTGAGCTGTATGCCACCCCATAGTGTCTGTGCAAGTTAATATTTTGGTGCTAGTAATGAAGTGCTTGCAACCCTCAAGAACACCTACATAATATTCACATTGTCCTACCATTGTGAATGCTTGTTTCTGCTGGGTGCTAACTTCAGGTATCACATTTGTCAAGTGGGATAATCATCTTCTCGCCTAAAGACAAGGCCTTGGGGAAGTTCACAAATGCCAGTCACCACTTAGCCAAGCAAAATGCCCTGCAGGCAAAGATGGCCAAAATACATGCGCCAAGAAAGACATGTAAGCAATCATTCATTTTTAAAATTAACTTAGAAACTCATGTATTTGGCTTATCAGCACAGAGAGACAGTAGGATGTATATTCTAATTTGAAAACTCTCTCAGTATGAACGAAGCAGTCTTGAATGAAATGTGTGTGCCAGAAAGCTATGCTTTTCAAACTTGAGCAAGGAATTAATCTCCTTACAACTTTGGTTTTTCATCTATAAAAGTGGGCTAATAGTTACTACCAAACAGAGCGTTATAAAGATGAAGTTAAATACCATCACATGTTTACACAATAAAGTTTACCTGAAGAAGATGGAGAATCTAGTCAACAATATTTATTTTATACTGGCAATTTGTTAAGAGAGTAGAATTTAGGTTTCCTACCAGCCTTACACACACAATAAAAGGTGACTTGGGAGAAAATGGGTATGTTAACTCATTTCCACTATGTATGTGTGGTAATCATTTCCACTGTGTATATGTATATGTATATCAAAACATCATCTTGTACATGCCATTTTTCAAAAACAAGGAAAGTTTATCTGAAACTTTATTCTTGATGGTGCAAGCACCATCAGCTTGGGTTTCTGAAGAACTAGGTAGAGCACCCCAAAATAAGTGAGAAATAAATCTCTTCAGTGTTAATAAATGGCATAGCTGTTATTATAGTATAGCCTAATCTATCATGATTAAGTCTGGGATCTTTATTTCTATATGAGGAAACCACAGCCCAAGACTTCCTTTTCTTTACTGCTCTCAAAATCAGTACAAAGTCTGTTTTCATTTAAGAGATTTTAATATTTATTACTATGTGAGGAACAACTAAATATCAAGTTTGAGGTTTTTTTAAAATTGAGCAAGATATAAAGAAGCATTGGATGAGTATAAAAATTGTAAAGTAACAGTTAAATTTTGTGAGGATGATGCAGATATTTCTGAATTTGATGGAGAAAACCACAAAAAAGAAGGAAAGGAGGGAACACAGAAATGCTGGAGGAGGTAACTAATGTAGGAAGAGACTGTGGGTGGCCTTGAGTGTTAGGATAAAGAATTGGCCTTGATAATGGAGAATGTACATGAATCATGAGTGTATTTTATGTTAAGCAGCAGAAAACTATAGGAGATTAAAAAATAAAGTCATTATTTTCATGTAAGGATTCTTCAAGTAGCTCGTGTCATGTGTGGCTAGCTAATCAAAGATGTCACTAAGGGCGGAAGTGCATTTTGTTTTTCTGTTTCACCATCCTTAGCATGTACATTTTGTCCTCAAAATCTCAAATCTCTAACATCCTCAAGCCAGTCAGGAGGAAGTAAAATGGCTATCAGGAGAAATTTCCCAAAAATCCCAAGCAGATTATATTTTAAACCCCAAGTTCAGAGCTGATTATTTTCAGGACTAAGGAAATTGGAAAACTATTTTTAGGTAAGTAAATTAAAGTTGTATGAAATACATAAAAATGGAAGAATGTTTATCGTATGTGCAACCAGCTCAAGTTTTTATAACGAAAGGCACATTCAGGTTCTTCTCCCCTAAGGTCCAGCTCATTTCAGTATTCTTTAAAATTTATATTCTAGATTTAGAGATTCTCTTTATAAAAAGACATCTTTTATGATTATTGTGATTGTGAAATGAATTACTGAGAAGTCAACATTTCTTGGGCAGATTTCCATGAGAGGTCAACAACAGATCATTATCCTTTTTCTAAGGAGGACAGTGGGTGGCTTGTCCTGGGAGCCAAGACCAATTCCCCTATTTGACAGTGTGACCAATCCATATTGCTTTTTCTTTAGTGGCTCCCCTATGATTATAAAATCTATCTTTGACTGAATAAAATCTAATTATTAATGTACCACTAGAAATTTACAATAGTTTACTCCTCCTACCTCCCTCCTGACTTGTGCATTGTCTTTGGATGCTTTTAAACCACCATTATCAAAAATGTTTATTTTATGAATAAATATTCACTTATATTTGCCCATTCATTTGCTTTCTCCATTGCTCTTCATTCCACACTGCTTCTGTGCTTCCAGTAGCTTGGAGTCATTCTGGATGAGATCCCTTTTTATCATTTCTTTTAGTCTAGATATGCTGACATTGATCTTTTTCAATTCTGCTTTGTCTGAAGATTTCATCTGAAGTTTTGAAGTGTATTTTTTCTGAGTAGAGATTTCTTGGTTTCCAGTGATTTCCTTTTAGCATTTAATCTGCTAAAAGGAAATATATACATATAAGCATATATATGTGTAATTTTTATATGTGCACATACATCTATACAGAGTTTAAAATATTCCACTTAATTCTTTTCAATGAGTTGTGCACTGTGTTATTTCCAAACAAAGACCATGAAATGACTCAATATTATCTCACAGGAAGTCTAGAGCATTACAGAACATATCTGCCATCCAATGGTACATCCCTTTTCATATTCATTCTCACATTATATATACTCATTTTGAGCTCTTGTTTCTCTTATAATTTATCACAATTTTTTCCACTGTCATCATAATCACTTTGTCAATGACATGCAATTCCATTGACCTAGAAGTTCAACATTAACATTATTCAAAATTTTGTATAAATATTATTATAATGGTTATTTTTATACATAAGGACATATAATGTGGAATTTCCAAAGGATCACTCTATAGTTCTCATCCCTATTTACATTTCCTCCTCCAATGATGTCGTCTCATCTCAGAGCTTTTAATCTCAAATATATGCCAATAATTCCCAGATTTGGATCACCAGCCAAAGACCTCTCCCCCAAAAGCCACACTTTCATATCCAACTACCTACTCAAATCTCTATTTAGTTATCTAAAAAAATAAGTCTCAAATCCAGTATGTCCCAAACAGAGCTCCTGATTTGTCACTGCTGGAGTTCAGTCATTTCCTCTTCTGGGCTATTTTCAACATGGTAACAAGAGTGATCCTGTTAAAATGCCTGCCAGATTATATTATTCTTTTTCCCAAGGATCCTTTGCAATGGATCCTCATTTCAGGTAAGAACCAAATTCCTCAGGTTGGTGGAGTGGCTTATGTAGCAGAGTACCTACCTAGCAAGTATGAGGCCCTGAGTTCAAACCCTAGTATCACCAAAATAAATAAATAAATAACAAAGCCAAAGAACCAAACTCCTTGCAAAGGCTGACAAGGCTAGCCCTTCATGATCAGGGCTCTGATTTCTCTCAGCCCTCACCTGCTACTTTTCTTCCTGCTTACTCCACCCCATTCTGCTGGGCTTCCTAGCTCTTCTTGGAAAATGCCAAACACTTCCTGCCTTAGGACTGTTTGCTGCTCTGCCAGAGATCTTTGTGGTAGCCGTTTCTCTTCAAGTTTTTATTTGTACGTGATTTTCTAAATAAGAGCTGTGGTAAAATCCTGTTTAACATTGTAACTCCTAATTCCTATGTTACTGCTTGCCCTCTCTTGGCTCTCTATTGTTTTCCATAGACTCATCCTCACTTAATATACTTTATAATTTACTCATTCAGAATTATTATGTTTCTTATTTTTCACCCCTTATTAGAATATAAGTTCTATTTTGTTCAATGGAATGTGTCAAGTGCCTACAACAGTGCCTGGTGTATAAAGAAGGTCCTCAATTATTTTTTAAATAAATGAGAGCATATTCTGCTGAGAAGTTATTTCCTCAGAATATAATCTTTATATATATACTGGTAAGTCCAAAGAACATATTTTATGGGCTTTGCTGTCCAAAGTGTTTGTATCATGTCATATTTTCACTGGCAATATGTTTACCTGTTTCACCATCATCTAGAATTGGATTTGTATTTTCTCTCTTTAAAATAAATTGCAAATGCTTTGGAACAATGTGGAGTAGGTCTGCTTCTAAGATAATCAACAGACATATACTAAGCATGATTCTCTGTGTTCAGGAGGGAGTATAGAGTAATAAGATTTTAAAAAGTGTCACCTATGCCTTTCACAAGGTCACTATTTAGAGGAGAAACAAACTGTGTAACTAAATGCAATGACACAGTATGAGTAAACATTGTCAAAAGCTTCATGGAAGGTATGAAATTTGATGCATTTGGATCAAGTTCAGATGTGAATCTTATTTCTGCAAGAATATTTTATCCTCTTATCAGTTTCTTTCCATAAGACAGAAGCGACATTCCATAGAGAACTTCTCTCTACTCCGTAAGAGCATTCAATAACCTAAAGTAAAGTGTAGCAACTTCACTTTTATTCAAAAGGGAAGTATTTTTAACTGCAAAGTCTCACGCACCACTTACTCAGGATTTCAATTTATAAACAAAAACAGACCCAGAACTTGGATTGATGGTGGGCGGTTCCTGGGTCAGCCTTGTACAGCTGTGATTGCAGATGACCCTGGGCGGAAGGCACGTCTGTGAGGAGAAGGTTGGGCTCCTGAGGGCGATGGCTCACTCAAGAGCTTACTGTGTCAAGGACATTTGAGGAATTAAATATTAATTGCTGCAATGGAAAAAGATCCTCAAGACATGACAGCAGTGACTAGAAAATGGGACTTTTTGTTCAAGAACACAATAACATAAAGGGTTATGATGTACTTGATGGCACCAGACCATGAAGTTGTCTGGAATTTGCAAGAGGAAAATTCTATTTCTAAGACACTATGTTTTATGTAAGACTGACCACACAATTTTGAGATTTTTAATTTTAAGAACACCTGGGGCATTTTATTTTATGTATGTATGTATGTATTTACTTACTTATCTTTGGCAGTACTGGGGGTTTGAACTCAAGGCCTCATGCCTTCTAGGCATGTGCTGTACTACTTGAGCTATGCTCCTACCTCTCCTTGCTTTTTAGTTATTTTTCAGATAAGGTCTCACATTTTGGGATGGGCCTGGGACCACGATCCTCTTATCTATGCCTCCCTAAGTAGCTGGGATTATAGGCATGAACCACCATGCCCAGTTTGTTTTTTGAAATAGGATATCCCCCTAACAATTTTTCCCAGGCTGGCCTCAAACTGGTATCTTATTATGTCTGCCTTCCATGTAGCTGGAATTACAGGTGTGAGCCACTGTGCCTGGCCTATCTTGAGACATTTTAAAGCAATTGTTTCCTGCCTACCATTCTACTCCATCAATCTCTAAATTTTATTTATAAATAAAAAGTCAAGGTACACTTTTCTTGTTGCTCATCCCCTTGGGTCATTTCCTTCCTACATTGACTCTGCATTTCATTGTTAATATTTAGCCACTCTAGGCTACTTTAATTTATAAAACGATTTATAGTCCATCAACCTTTAGTGTTTAATCAAATTAGCCATTATTACAGTCATTAAAACCGATTCCAGAGTTGAGTCTCGAGGACAGGTTATCCAAAATATTTCACACCTATCCCACTTAGATGAATTAATTTTTCCTGTTTTTCTTACTTTAATGAGTTATTTTTCCCATAAAAGCAGAACTTTTGTTTTATTTGACTTTGAGCACAGCCAGCAGTCAGTTTCAACGTTCCACACTGCTAGAAAACAACTCAGGAAGATGAAGCTGTTGCATAATCTCTCAACAGCCCAGTGAGGGTACAGAGCAAGGACTCAGGCAGATTCAAATCTAGCTTCCGAATAACACAAAAAGAAATATGTAATTCAGCAAGTTATTCTCACTGAACTTATAGTAACATGACTCACATCAAGAAAATTATTTGATAAAATATGCTGAATGGGAAATGATTCAGTGAAAATATTATTCAGAACAAGCAATTACTGAGTGAAGGTATTACCCACAGCAGACAATTACTCAGTGAAAATTTTACAGGGAGCAGGCAAATATTCAATCAAACATTTGACAAGGAGAGCAATTATTCAATAAACAATCATATAATTGTACCCAATGGGGCATGCTTGCCATACAGCATACAAATCACTTACAGACATGAGGATGTTGTTCTGGCTGTTGAAAATATGGATAATTTATGGTCCCCATTTGTCACTGTTGAGATAATTTCATTGCAGTTTTACTTTCAAGTAAACAACATTAAAAAATATATACAACCATTCTAAAAACCAGTTTTTCAAATCATCCTATTTCAGGGATTGTTTTCTCTCCTCTTTCCTATTACAGCCTTCCTTTTTCTCTCTTCATGTTTCTTTTATTTCTTCTTTTGGCTGCTAGTCCATCTCACTATTTTCTTCTTTCTCATATTTTAAAGGGTAAGCCTGAATATTAAAAAGCCCAAGTTTATTATTAAATCTGCCCTCAGTAAATCATTCATGAATACATTTTCTAAGAAGAAAACATCACCAGTAGTCATTTGTCATGTATTGAGAGGTAGAGGACATATTTGTAATGCTGGATCTAGCTGGGATATAACTATAGTTTTACAAAGTTTATAGTTTAAAATGGTGACAGCTAATAAATCAATAAATACATACTCCAACCAGTAACACTGAATTAAAATATACTCCTTGTTTGTTGCTATGAAAAGACACACATATGACAATTCCTTTCCTCAGCAAGTGTATGGACTGGGGTTAGAGACTCACCTACAAACCAAAGAGGTCAACATAACATGGGGATGGCTGAGAGAGATTTGCATTGGGGGTGGAGGAACAAACAGATGTGTTCAAGAGAAGTTGCCTAGGAGATGAACCAGGATGAGAAAAGCTATGGAGGCACAAGCTACGTGGCGAGTGCTGGGAAGTGCATGCAGCTCAGTGTCGCAGGGAGTGACAGGTACAGGGACTGTGGTGGGAAAGGAGGCTGGCAGAACAGGCCCATAGAGGAAGATCAATACACACCAAGTCAATACTCTTCCTGGTATTTAAAGGGCTCATGGTATATGTATGATTTTATTTCCTTCATTTTCCAATTTTGGAAGGCGAATTGAATATAGTTGATTCTCTGGTCTATACTGAATCACACAAAGGACTGAAAAATGGTGAATACTCAGGAAGGAAAGTGCTTGCTTCAGCACATAAAGAACAGGAATTCAAGAATGGTGAGTAGCCTTGGAAATGTGTGGGAAGGACATGGAAACACAAGACCATTGGAGCACAGAGAGCTGAGAAGAATGGAAAGTGAGATGACATCAGCTCCAGGACATACCTCAAGGTGAGTATGGACTGCAGGTGGATCCAGGAATCCTGTGGTGTTCTAGGAACTGCCATATATTTGTTTTGTTCTCATAATGATGACTAGCATCAAGTTGGCCTAGTGATATGAAAAGTCAAGAGGATGCAAGTAGTCATCAGCTGTTTTTGCCATCTGATCTTTATTTATTCTTCTCTTGGTAACTGCATCCCCAGTTCCCTGCTAGGGGAGCAACTCTCCCTCAGGCACCTTCATGTAATTTGAGCACACTCACTTCCATCCCTGGGGCTTATGACAAACAGGTTTCTACTCTTCCATGGCTTTTGATGATCTTCCTCCCCAATCCCTAACACAGACCATCATCACACACACACACACATTGCAGGAAACAAGTAAATGCCCTTGAAGGTCACACACAGATAGTTCCTGGGGCTCTGGAGAAAGAAACTGACTTGGATAGAGTGACAATAGAGTGACTGAACTGAGAAGAGTTCTATACCTGATTTCCATACCACATCAGAGCACATGGGTGTGCAGTGTGGTTTAATATTTCGAACAAGCCATTAGGAATCCATCTCTTCATCACCTAAGCCTGTTAAACTATTCCAGATAATAAGATTTCTTTCTTTTCTCTTTAACCCCCCAGTTGGATTTCATGTCTTTATTCTTCCAGTGTAGCTACTGACTGAACCCAAGGCCTTACTCATGCTAGCAAGCATTCTACCACTGAGCTATTTCCCCAGCCTTTGATTTGTGAATTTTGATACCAGAAGAATATTGTCACAAAAGCTGAAAATTTGAAATAGTTTAATATGACTACTATATACTTATTTAATTACAAAAAAACTAACTAAATTAAATAAAAACATGTACATGCCCTCCTTATAGGTAAAATTGAGCTTGTCTAACTATATTATGTTTTAAAGCTATTGAGTAATCCTAGCCACTATGAATTCACTCCAAAACATACTTAAAATTGTGGTTATCTGCAAGAAATCAGCAACAAGGTAGACAGTGTAAGACAACAAGAGACATCAATAGAGTCTCCATGCCATTTACCAGATTCTGGAAGCACATAACCTTATAAATCAGAGGTGTTATATTTGGCTTAACTGAATTTATGTTTGCTTACATAATAAATCAATACTCTTACCTGGCTTAAGAGCTTTGAATTGAGTTTTAAAAGCTTGGGTGTATCATTTACCCCAATCATCCATGTCCATTTCTTTATTTAAAATCCCTTTTCTGGAAGGAAGCCTACAACTTGAATGTGGTTGATGTGCTCACTATAGAGCAGTGAATATAGGAATCTTAATCTACCAGAGGCCACTATGGGAAGGGGACTAGGCAGTAGTGAAGAGGTCTGGCAGAGATGAACCAATGTGGATTGAAATACACATGTGCACGGAAGCAACGCTAGGAATCTCTCTGTACAGCTATCTTTATCTCAAACTAGCAAAAATGCTATGTCTTTCTTATTATTTCTATGTTTTCTCTTCAACAAAATCAGAGAACAAGAGGGCAGCTGTCCAGAAGCAGGGTGGGTTGGTGGGAGCAGGTGGCCCAAACAATGTGAATAACCATAAAAACAATTTAAAAAAAAAAGTGCCATGTTTTGGGATGGCATATTCTAGGCTAGAACTGGTTTGATCGTGGATTATAGTGAGCTGCATAGCCGAACCTCTCTGGTTGAGTTTGAACCTCTGCCAGCAACTAAAATTTGTCACTAAATATTCTTTGTGAAAATCCCAGTAGAATGAGGAGATATTTGCTCTCACTTAGTGGGCTTTTTCATTGTTGTTTGCTTTGAGACAAAGTCTCTCTGTGTTGCCCATGCTGGCTCTGAATTCACCAGGCTCCTGCCTCAGCCTCCTGAGTGCTGGGATTACAGCTGTATGCCACCGTGCCCTACTGTAGTATGCCATTTGAGCTTGCTGCAGTGATTTGGCTGTGAGTGGGGGAGGCAAGCTGTGCTGCACTCTTCAACAGCACCTGGCAGAATCTTCACTCACTCAGTGTCCCATGCCTTTTATCAGGACTAGATGACACATTGCCTTGTCTTTTCTGCAGGTAACATGAGGGACAGCACCTCAGGGACAGGACTTTTTTTAATCCATTAAAAAGCTTTTTTTTATGGTGTGGGTTTTTTATTAGCATGTGCTAATTATACAAAATAATGGGCTTTATTATGACATTTGCATACATGTATATAATGTCCTTTGATCGCATCCTCTATCCATCACCCTCTTTAGTTTCCCTCCTCCCCCCAACTAGCTCCCTTTCTTCTTCCCAAATTGTCCCCGTTCTACTTTCAGGCCTTTTTAAAACATGGATTCTGCACTTGAGAAATAAATGTATAATATTTGTCTAAATAAATAAATCACTTTTCTAAAAATTCTGAAAATGTAGTGCCAAGAATCGCTGTAACTCAGCTTATATAATAACTGGAATGATTTTGGGAAATGAAATGCCTATTTTAAGGCTCATAATAACTGGGTTGTCATTATGTTTTACAAATTAATGACCTAATTATTCACTCTTTTATTTATTTTAATTACCTGGTTAACAGAATGATGTTGACTCCTGAATTACTTAAATCAAAAGGGTAATTGCCATTCAGTATCAATAAGTTCCATTTTCTTTCTTAGGTAGATTAAGCTTTATTTAATGTGCTCTTCCTCTTAAGGGGGAAGAGGAATTGTTCTTTCTCCCTAATCCACATCCTCTAACAGTGTTCCTCAATACCTATTCCAGTGCAACTCACACACTCATGTTAACAATGGGAAATTTTGTGAGTTCTTTGAAAAGTCCTTGGCTCCATTATGCTGGGAGATAATGGGAAGGAAAATAGAGCTGTTCAAGACAATATTACTAAATTTTTCATCTCTAAATTGAGCCATCAGTATATCATAATCATATCTCTTAATTACCCTTATTTTATTTTCATATATATATATATATATATATATATATATAGCCATATTATTTTTGTATTTGGGGTACATTGTGACATTTACAAAAGTTAATATATCATAGTTGAATTCACATCCTCCATCATTGTCCTTTATCACTCCCTCCCCCATTCCTGAATAATTTCAACATGTCTCATTTTTCGATTTTCATACATTAGTACACAGTATTTCCACCACATTCACCCTCCTATACCTTTTCCTTACATCCTCCCCCTCCCACTGATACCAACCCCCAGACAGGACCTATTTTACCTTCCTGTTCTCCATTTTTGAAAAAAGGCATTTTTGTTTGCTTAAGATAGCTATACAGGGAGTTTCATTGTGACATTTCCATTTGTACATGTATTATAACCCAAATTGGTTTATCCCTTCTATTTTTCTCCTTTCACCTCAGTCTCCTTATGGTGATTTCAACAGGTTTAAAAATTCTATAGTCATCCATGTTTAGAAAGTGCATCAACCACATTCACCTTCTTAACTTCCTTTTTTTACCCATCCTTCTCCTGTTTGTGACCTTTTCTAACATAACCTGCTTTTCATGATATTGCTCATATTTATATTGTGCCTATCTCTCACACATTAAAAAGAAAACATGCTGTCTTTGTTTTTCTGAGCCTGACTTACTTCACTTAACATGATGTCCTCCAATTGCATCCATTTGCCTTCAAACCATTTGGTTTCCTTCTTCCTTATGGCCGAATAAACTCCACAGTATATATGTATATCACATTTTCTTAATCCATTCATCAGTACTGGGGCATCCTGACTATTTCCATAGCTTGGCTATTGTGAGCAGTGCTACAGTAAACATGGGTGTGCACATGTCTTTATCATATCCTGACTTACATCCCTAGGAGTGGAATTACCCTTATTTTAATCTATACATCTTAAAGTACACAGAACAATTGTTTTCTTTTAAAAAATACTGAACAGTAAAAGTAATCACTTTTTTTAGGAAAAGTTTTATTAATGTAAATTATAAGAGTTACTAAGAGAAATTATGGTTTGTAAATGTATGTTCAGGTATCAGATAAGAGGCATCATGACTTCCAGTGTGCAAATAAGATATTTATTATTCATGGGGATATGAGGAAGTTTGAGACTCCTTAAGGAGAAATTGGATTGAGATAAACAGCATGGAGTTAGTCAAACAGAAAGAAGTTTTTAGGATTGACATGAACTAGTCACTTGGAAATATGGCTGGGTGGGTATAGAGACAAGATTGATTCTAAGAATACGTCTTTGTATGTTGGCCATATGTCAGGGAGGACAGGAGAAGTTCCTAGCTATTAAGAGGATTAGAAGGACACAATAATAACATCCATCAAATCTTGAAATGGAGTTTAAGCATACAGAGAAACAAAGTAGACTGTTCGGAATTAAACCTGGGAGGGGTTATTCCAACCTAACTTAAAATATCAGACCTCCAGAATTTAGTTGAGTCTAAAGATGATGGTTCAAATGAGTTTGCTGGAAGGACTCTACTAAAATCTATGGGTTATAGAGGAGGAAAGTACATATGTACAGAACGAATTCTCCAGTCTAGAGTTTCAAAATAAGTGAAGGGTTTAAAATGGCTGCTTTTTCTCAGTGATTTTTTTTAATTTCTGGTAAATTTTATGCACCATAGAATATTCTCTGAGTTTTAATTTTAATAATTTATTCACATCTTATAATTTTTTGGGAAAAATGCTGTTTTTTGAATCTTTGAGCACATTTTGTTTACTTTTCAGTTTTTAGACTTTATAATTTGTTCTCCCCCAGTTATGCACACTGTGTTTAGTTAGTAATGCTTCATGAATTTTATATTTTTCTCTTCAGATTTTAGCTAATGTTTTTGGTACTGGTTAATGCATTAGTAACTATTATGTGCCCTGGAGTACTTTTATAATTTATAAAACATTAATTTTTTTTACTTTCTATTTTGCATTTTCATTTAAAATTCATATCCATGCAGTGATATCAGTTTTAACTATTTAGCAATGGTTTCACCATTTTTAGTATGCTTCATTTATATTTAAGCAACATTCCTCATTTAAAAAAAATAACATTTGTAATAGGGAAAAATACTATTTCCAGTGGATTTTCCTAAAAGAGTATAAAAGACTTTAAACATTACTATTTCACCTAAGAATGCAAAATAAAATGAGACTATATATGTATCATTAAAATTCTTATAATCAAAGCCATCATTATTTCTTTCATCCTATTTACATTAATACATCATCAGTGCTAGTTCCATGACAAAGAATTCTTTGTCAATGTGAACAAAGGACCATAGGCTGAGAGGATAAAAAAATAAATGATTTAAAAATACCACACCTTTGTTATTTTTGCCATTTAAATTTTTATAAATTTTTAATCTTTCAGAAATTTTCTTCAGACCACCCTTGCCTTATAATCAGAAAGGTCCACATGGTGTTCAGAAGAGTCTTGCAAAAGTATAACAGCCATAATCATGGGTGGCAGAGAGATTATACAACCTTCAGTTCTGATATATGTTCTAGCCTTGGATAGATAGTTTCTTCCTCCATAATATGAGAGAAAAAGGATCTTTGTACTGAGTAGATAACATATATGAAAATAGTAATACACAACATCTTATAAATATTAATTTCCTTTCCTTCCCTTCTATCTTTCAAGAAATACATACAGGTACTTCTTCATTTATAATGGGGTTATGCACTGACAAATCCATTACGAATTGAAAATGAATTTAGTACACCAAACCTACCAAACATCACTGCTAGCCATGGCCTAACTTAACTATGCTCACAACACTTAGACACAAAATCACTTGACACAAAGGCTGCTTTAAAATAAAATACCAAGTGGCTCACATAATCTATTGAATACTATACTGAAAATAAAAACAGAATAGTTATATGGATATATTTTTTTCAAATCCTAAAGTCAAAAAATCATTAAGTCAAACTGTTGAGCCACCAGTACATAAAAGTGTGAAAAATATACACCATCTTTTAAAAGGCAAGTAGATAATGATTTGGTCTAGTGACATGCAATAAACACTTTATCTCTGCTGAATTGGCTGAGTTGATCAGTTGGTGAATGGAAACGTTTTATTTCCATCTTCAACCAGCTCTGCCTTTCAGGTGACAGAGCCTGGAGCTTTGCAGGAGTGGTCTGTGCTAAAGGAAGGGGTGGGATCATCCAGATGAAGAGATTGAGCTGGGAAGCTAAATATCAAGTCCTCTGAAGACATTTTCTGCAAAATCAGAAGCTAAATGGAAGGCTGGTACCATGCTACTGATCCAAAAGAACTAGTTCTGGGAGGTATTGGAACAAGTTCTAGAGAAAAGGAGCCATAGATACTTTCACTGTGCAAAGATGTTTGAAAATGTTCAAGATCTCTCCAAATTAATCAGAAATCATTAACCCTGAGAACTATGATTGTACTGCTACTGTTCATTTTGCCATATATATATATATATATTTATGAAAAAGATATTAGCTCAACTAATATCTACTAAGAGAAGTTCTCTGACATTAAATCCCTTATTTTATAGAAATCTACTAATTTTATTCTTAATGCTAGACCCTTTCCTCCAAGATACAAGATAGAGATGATGGAGAGAAGAATCATAATATAAACAAAAACCTGGTAGAGAGACCGTAAATCTTATATTCAAAAGGAGAGAAGTCAGCTATCTTTCTAAAATTATATATGCTTTATATTTTACATCCACTGGTGATTAAACTTAGACTTCTTAATGAATGCTACTAGAGCATACCAGCATGAGATGTGAGGAAACCATAAACAAACTTCAAGTTCCACATAAAAAAAAACCATAGTGTGGGATAACCAAGTCAAAGAGCATCAATGCATGTGGTGTTTCTCCCATTCTCGCCTTGCATCATTGAAAGGTCAGAACTCACCAATTATTGTGGGCTCTTCTTGTGTGCTCCACAAATGATGGACTTTTAAAATTTACATTAGTTGATGCCTTCTCCATTTACATAAATAAGGAAAATGTAGGGCCTTGTAGGTTGAATAATTTTCTCCTAAATTATAGAGCCTACATTTCATATATTTTATACTAAAACCTCAAGTTATCCAACTCTAAAATTTATACCACTCATCATTTTGCCAGTCTTTTCTTCCAGTTTCTCCCAACTCCTACTCATTTCTTCCACCACTTCTTCTAGTTCTACCATGACGTAATTAGTTTTCTCCTATTGTATTTGTCAGAGATGCCATGTATACAGAAACAGGTCACAGAGGAAAACGGGTGTGCCCCATGCTCAGAACATTTAAAATTACAAAACTCAACTCACAAATACAGAGTCCTGCCTATAATCATGATTTCTCAATTATTTAAGTACTTACAATAGGTTGTGTCTTTGTATACCCACTGCAAGCTGAAAATATCATAGCTTGAAAATGCATTTAATATATCAAACATATCAAACATCATTATTTAGCAGCACAATACACTGTAGAGAATCAGCTATTTCCCAATACACTACAGTTTGTAATTGCCTGGCTTACTGGGAGCTTTGACTTGCTGAGCATCATAAAACACTGTCCTGCCACAAATCACTAATGTAGGAAAAGAACAAAATGTATAATTTAGTATGTGGAAGACTGAGGCAGGAAGATCATGAGTTCAAGGTCAGCCTGGTCTATGTAATGAGATCCTGTCTCAAAAAAAAATGAAGAGGAAAGAAAATTTCAAAGCCCAGTCTTTACTAAAAACATTGCTTTTGTACCATTGTAAAGTTAAAAGAACCATAAGTTGAGCTATAAATTAGGGATCATTTATTATTTTTAAGTAGGAAGACAAGCCACAGGTTTTCATTTGGATAGAAAAGAGGAATGGGACAAGTGATTATATCAGAGTCTCTTATCAAGTAATGTTAAATGTTTCCAAATCTATTACTGGAAAAAGGGTGGGCAGTAAGCTCTTTTGTGAGAGTAATTTTAAGAGCTCTTATTAAACACATTGCTCTCAAATTTAACCACTTAAGTGACACGCATTTGTTATACTGTAACTTGTGTTGTTCATGAACCTAGGCACAGAATACTGGAGTTTTCCACTTCAGAATTTATTACATGTTGCAATTAAGGTGTCAGTCAAGACTGTGGTCTCACTCAGTGGCTAAAGTGGGGAAGATGGATTGCAAGGTCTTTCACCTGACTGTTAATAGGAATCAGTTCTCTGAGCATTTTTAGATTAAGGACTCAGTTTTTCAGGAGCTGTTAGCTGGAGGTTCATGGTTTTTTTCTCACATAGACCTCTCCAAAGAGCATCACACCACATGACAGTTGGCTTCGCCAAAAGTAGCAATTGAGAGGTCCAGAGTCCAGTGAGATGACGATCACAGTTAGAAGTAATCATCTTCCATTATTCAAACATCTCACTACTATGTTCTGTTCTATTTTTCACAATTAAGTCATAATATCTAGATTGTACTCAAGAAGAGAGAGTTACATAGAGAAGTCAGCCACAAGAGGTAGGGAACCCTCGAGCCATACCAAAAGCAACCTGCCACAATCCTCCAGGGGACTGAAAGACTGTCTTTCTTGCCCCCTCCCTTATCTTTTGCTTCTGAATGACAGACTGATTCACTGCCTACTTTAGCCTTCACCAGAAACATGTAGGGATAGCTTAAAAAGAAAAATTGAATCAGTTAGTCCAAAATTTGTTTGTGGAGGAGGCAAAAAGTTTTTATTTATGCTCTTTGTTTTGAGGATGGGAAGAGCTAAGAAGTAAGGAAATGTGAACTCTTTAGTGAAAATGCAATTTTATTTATATTATCCTGTGCCATGCTACCTCTCTAATGGCACAGCTTATGAAGAATGGGACATGTGTTAAATATATCTGAATCTACCAGGTCATTAACAAAATTTCATAGTCATTCCATTCAGTTAATCTTTCATCAGAGACTACAGAAAGCCATTCACTGTCCCAGTCAGTTAGACTGGGTATGCAAATCACTTAAAAACAATATAATTAGTATCAGAGTTACTTGTTTTAAAAGCCCACTAATTATTTTTATACTTCAGTTTCCATAGTTACAAATCTTTAGGTGTTCAGAATAAGCTGATGCACAAGGGAGTTCTTTCAGGTTTATATGTTGTGAGCAATTCTAGAATGTTGATGATTATGGACACCTGAAAGCGACAAATAGCTTTCTCCAAATTTAGTATGCCATGGTTGCTGCCATTATTCTCAAACCACCTTTACCATCAGAGTAATACCTCATTGAAAATCTCAATGGCAATTTGTGGAAATTTGGATATTAAAACAGGAAAAATACTTCCAACAAATACCAAAATAATTTTTAACTCTGTTTAAGAATGAGGAGTGATTCTCTGCCCTTCCAGCTCATATAAATATTTATATTATATTGCTTAAAATGACACTACAAATTCCTTCTTTCTTTCTTGTCTTTCCTCTCTTTTCTTTTTTTAATTTTTTGTTTGTTTGTTTTTGAGACATGGTTTCACTATATAGCCCAGGTTAGCCTAAAACTCATGATCCTCCTGCGTCAGATTGCTGAGTGATGAGATTACAATCATGTGCCACAGTGCCAGCCCCACAAATCTCACTTTATGAAGGAGAAATTCTATAAGACAGTTATTTTTTAAAGCTTATATGTACCTCTGTCTTCAGTCCTCTTGCTGAAACAAAAATGAAAGCAGTTCCTCCATTCATCTTCTTGACCAGCCAGAGTAGCAGAGGCTCACAGAGGATTCGAGCTCACAGAGGTCTCTGTAGTGTTCATGGACTGGGCACCTGACTCTGCCAAGTCAACCTTATTGAGGAGGTGGAAGACTTAGAAAGCCCCTCTGAACTTGAAGAGTGCTTTGGCCAGCCCAGGTCCATTTCCTGGATTTTTCTGGAGTTTTGGAAGCACACCTCATGGTGTAATGAATGAACTGCACGATTATCTACAGTTTACAAATCCTTCAACAGATTCCATACCATTTAGTGTCCAACATAATCCCTGCTCACAGGACTCTGAATGCCTCTCGACCCTGTTTTCCTAGCAATACTACTAAGTGCCTGACATCTAGTTTCTATTGGTTCTTCCAGTATCAAGCCTTTCCTGGACCCAGAGTTTGGTACTAGTGATTCTCTTTCTGCAATCATGCTCTCCTGACCCTCTGACAGTTCTCCTTTCACACACGAGCTCAACTGATAAGAGAAGTTCTCTGGCATTAAATCCCTTATTTCATAGAAATCTGTTCATTTTATTCATAGCACTAGACCTAGTTTATACATTTGTTTATTCTGTTGTGTCTCCCTTACTCAGCAAAGTGTAAGCTCTATGAGGACACAGCCCCATGCATCCTGCTCATTGTTACATACATATACCCTCTGCCCACTGTAGAGCCTGGCATCTAAGCTTATTTTGAATGTTGGATCATTCTTATGTTCAAAGTGATTCCAACTTATACTTTTAAAAGTCTGAGTGTATATGTTTTATACAAAAATTTCAAAGAGAAAATACTGAAGTTGAATATGAAAGGAATATATTATGTAATAATGAAATGAATTTAAATATATTAAAAGAAAATATTCACAAAGTATTATCTAATTTATATGTTTAAATTTTCATGAACAGAGCTGTCATCCAGTAGAGCATGGATAAAGGAGAGTCCTCTTTGTACTTACCTGGTATGTGTATAAAAGTCTTCAGAAATTACAAACTACATTTTAAGGAAGAATTATGAGTACCATATGTGTATAATCCCAGGCTGGTATCTTGAAGATATTTCTGGATTACTGATGTTCTTGAGAAGGAAACCTAAGAATCCAGGTAGGTGCTATGCAACATAGAGGGTTAAAGGCAATGGAATTTCACTTTATGGAGAATCCCTGAATACCATTAAATTCTATATATAAATGAAGTAGAAATGGTTTAGTGTGCTAATACTTCAACATTTATTACTGCCATTATCTAGCTGCTCCTGAGAACAGAGGATGGGATACAATAAATCAAATTAAAGTAGTTTTGGGTTCAAATACTGCCATAGCCACATGTTGGCTCCATGACCTTGGGCAAGTCACTTTATGGGACCTTTGTTTCCTTATATGCAAAAGGTTTTGGTAAAAATCATATAAGATAAAGAATTAAAGAGTTTAATAAATCATAAAATTATAAAGAAAAGTAAGGTTTATCATTCTCTAGGGACAATGGAAAACAAAAACAAAAACCTTGCCATTTCTTCTTAAGATTCTTGCCTAATGTTTTCATTTGGCCCTTTTTAACTTCAGCAAATTCTGTGTGCTTAAATATCAATATAGATTTCTTCTCTCCCTATAAGATTTATGAGACACTGAATAAATAGATACAGATTTGTTCTCTACTTTGGTTCACTCTAAAATGAGATGTTTACATTGCAAAATATTGTTGGTTTATTTTATGTGAATGAAGATTATATTGCCTTTAAGCTTTGTATTAAATACTTTGAAACATGACTGATTGATCCTGGAAGATTTCTGCTTTCCCTCAAAACTTGACACCATCTCAATCTAGTCAGGAACCTTTATTTTATTATGAACTGTAGTTGATTGTGGCCTTTACATAGTACAGAAAATAAGAGATGGCACATATATATATACCTCAATTCTCAGAACTTTATCTTACTTCTTATTTCTAGAATGAGTAAAACCTTTTTTAAAGTCTCTGCTGAGGATTTTCTGGAGGAATGGAAGGCATGAGAAAACAGTTAATTTGCTCTACAACCAATCCCTGTCAAATCTTCATGTTTATATATATATATATATACACACACACATATATATATAATCACGTGTATACATATATAATCATGTATATATATAAAACCATATATATATAAAATCATATATATATATAATCAAACTACTACCTGCCTAGTAGTTTGGATTTTTTGGAACCCTAGGCAATGTCCTATCAGCTTTCTTCCCCTTCTTTCTACTTTTTCAGAGGAGTGGAAAAGTCCATTGTGATTCTAAGTCTTTTACGCTCTTTGGCAAAAGTAAGTCAACCAAGTAACCCAGCTACCAAGACCACAGCTGGCATATCCAGTGATGGCACCCAACCAAAGGGGAAGAGGTTATATGTTGTCAGTACTGTTAAGTGTATTGTGAGATAGCATTTCTCTTTCTTTCTTTCGTACTTACATTCTTACTTTCTTTCTTTTCTTTCTTTCTCTTCTTTATCTTACTCTCTTTCTCTGACTTACTGCCAAGGGGAACCTCTTGAGATATTCAGAAGGAGCTAATAATCATATGTGGTAAACAGGAGCTAAGAGACTGGAAGCAATATACAGTAACCGCAAGTCAACACAAGGAACAGAAGTATGTAGCAGTGTTCTACAATAACAGTAGGAGGAAAATCAACAGAGGCAAAGAATAGTCAAGTTCCTCTGGTCAGTGATAACTATTCCTCAGGCAAAAACTATTAGAGAACTTATTGGATGCCCAATGCTGCTATGAGAGTAACAAAGCTATGGCTGTATTCCAAAAGACTTTCTAAGCCATGGGACTGCACATTTATTCTGATTTCTTTAATCTCTAGGTATCTTTAAATATCTTCATTGCTTTGGGCTACTTAGTATGTCTTTTTCCTTGCAATGGCTAAGAATAAAGCTTACACATCTAATGTTACTTGTTACTGTAATCACCTCACACTTTGTCCTCCAATTTCAGTAAATGTCACTTTGTCTTATATTTGCTGGCATTAAGAGTCCTGCAAATATAGACCTTGTTCTCTCTGGTATTCCTAGGAACTGGATTCTGTCTCCTAAATCGTTATATTATGGTAGGCTTCTCATTACTTCTTCTGGATTGTTCTACTGCCAGCTGGCTTGCTGGACTCTACCTGTCACCTGCTGCCAAGTTCTCTAAATTCTTGTTCCACCCACCTGGAGGCAGATCTTCCAGATGGTAAAGTGTAGGATCGTCTGCTGGTGTCTTGCCAGAAAGTGATACAGCCTTCTTCCTGTCATCCATTCTCTACTTCCTGCATTGCCTGCTTCATTAAGCAATGTTCCACTTCTGACCTGTCCTGGGCTGACCTATCTGGGTGATCATTGTACCTCAATATTATCTGTCTGTTACATTGAGTGTTACATTGCTCATTCAAGGTGAGTTTCCTTCCAAATATTCTAGGGAACTGCAATGATTTCCTAACTGGTCTGTCTGACATGTCAGATCATTCAGACCTTCCATCCACTCAGTGAGTAACCCTACTAGTGGTACACATGGTCCTTTTTCAAAATAAAGGAACAGGCTACATTATGTATCAGAAAAAGTTCTTTATTGGCAAAAACTCATGATGATATTAAAAGTGATGCACAATTTGAAAAGAGAAGCTATTTCAGTCTCAATCAAAAATGCATTAAGGAAGGCTTCAAGAAATGTGCCTGGGAACATTCATGGTATGAGGACTATTTATGAAGGACAGGCATTGTCTCCCATATATCTGAAAGCTACATCTTGCTACAATTTTCAATATAGCTTTCTGTCTAATAAGACTGAAAGCATTATAAGTGTTGATAACCAATTTAACTGTGTGCTGACCCTACAGATATGTTACTTAAGAAGAAATGTTACTAAGAAGTGGCCATCAGCACTTTTATTAAAAGAGATGATAATGATTTTTCCCCTGACACACCAATAGCCTACTGCATCATCTCAGACTGTTTTTAAATGATTGTGGGTTTGCAACTCCTAAGGATAAAATTAAAACCTGCATATTCTCTCACACCAGAAGTATTTATCAAAATGACAGGGTGACCATTTTTCTTACAGCTTAAAATGGCACATCGATGATAATTACTTTAATCTATTTTTTAGTTCACAATAAGATGCTTGAGTTGCTGATGTAATTTTGAAGTTAATCTTTATTTATAGTCCTAAGTCTCCTGTGGTATAAGGATTGTCATTCATAAAAAGCTAAATTGAATATCTATTCATAGACTGGCAATGAGGAGTGGATCATCATTTAGAAGGAAGAAGTGGGATAGGACATAGAACTTGTTAACTCCATCTCAAAGTTTCCATGTTCTTTCTTAGATTAACTTTCAAGTAAATAAAGTTTATGCCTTCTTTTATTAGTATAGGAGAGCAAATCTCCTGACATAACTCTGGGCATACAACAAGCCCATTCATTTACCATTCATTCTGCATACATCTTGTATGGATGTCCAATGAACCTACAATGTGATAGAGGCTATTAATACAATATAAATATAAAGAGTCCTAGGGTATAGGACTTGAGCAGAAACTTTGGGTAAGTTTTCTCATCGCTCTACCCAATGACAAAAAAGTGGGCACTCCATAATTAAGTACTGACTGAATAAGCAAGACATGATCTCTATTATGACCTAAGAAGAAAGTTATGACCCAAATTAATCTTTGTACTTTTCAAAAATTAAAAAGAATTACACAGCAGGGTATTTTTGTAATAGCACAGTATAGTGATCAAAACAAAAGATGTGGAGTTAGATATTCAGAAATTAGTCTGAGTCCTGATCCTGCTACTTACAAGCTGTGGGAGATAAGCAGGTGTTCTCATCTCTAACCTCACTGGCTATAAAGTAAGATTAATCACATTTTGCTAAGTAGTTGTAAGGATTAGACATTTATATATAATATTCTACCCATATTATATATACATTATATATATATATATAAAATTTGTTATCACATATAAGCAAATATTCATTCATTTATTCAACAAATATTCAGAATGATTAGCTCCTACAAGCCAGGAAGTATTCCAGGTAGTAGAGATGCAGTAGAATCTACACTGAGGTTCCATGTTAGGTAAAAATAAAAATTAATCAAGAACAGAAAGCACAGTACTTGAGAGGAGTGCTGTGAGGGAAGATGATAAGGGGAGGAAAAGTCCAAAAGCCTCTGAGGCAGGAACATTAAGTACAGAAAAGCAGTCAGTAAGACTGAGCAATACCAATGAAGTAGGATATGAGGTCAGAGAGCTAGCAGGCTGCCAAACCACGGAGAGTTTTGAAGGTTATCTAAAGATTTTTGGTTTTTCTCCTAAAACATGAGAAACCACTGGAGGGTTATGAGGAAAGAAATGACATGATCTTTTATGGCTCTTATAAAAGAATCCTGGTTGCACTGTAGCATGGAAAGAGTAGAAGCAGGAAAATGTGAGGAAATGTTAATGCATTTTGTAAACAGCTAATAGTATTTGAATAAAAAATCTCAGGAAACCTACCTAAAGACAAATGAATGACGTTTAGGTCAAGCCCAGATTTGAACCTCAGGCTGGTTTTGCCCTTCCATATTGACTCAGAGGAAAGGTCATCTGCCCTCTTATTCCCCCCAACCTTGGCCAAGTCCTGATCTCTTAAATGCCAGACCCTGTACAACTTCTTTCCAAAGACTGAATTCTCAACATAGAAGTTGCAAAAGGACTTGTGGCAGACCATACCATAATACATAGAGATGGAATAACTTCAGGAAACAACATAATTGAATCTGAGGGGAGCACAAAGAATTAAGATACAATGTGAGTAAAAGCAATGGATTTTCTGTAGATGTAAACCTGTGCAAAATGGATTAATAGTAATTTACTTAATAATATTTCACCACTTACTGAGCTATTTTAATGTACAAAAGGACCTGCTTTTTCAAGTTGTCACTCAAGAAGTGAATAAGACTATTGTTACATATAAGCTCAATAAGCTTATCTTAGGTGCTCCTCTTCTCCAACTCCACTCAAGGTAGGAGCCATACCCTCTTCTTTGGGCACTGACCAGTATATCACTGAAGTATCCATTTCTCTGACTTGCCTCTGCTTTCCCTAGGCTAGAAAATGAGTAATTATTCTAGAAGAAGAGGAGAAAATATTGGTTCAAAAAATTCAAAATCCATTTTAAGTGCAAAGACTAACTTCATTACTTATTTTCTCTCTTTCTTTGCATTTTGTTCCAACAACTCTACTTTGAAAAACTGGAAACTTAATATCTAGAAAGAAGAATGATAAGTTGGGCACAGGGAAAAAAAGAAACAAATCAATTAATATTTCAAATAGCAGTCCAGATACTCTACCATTTCCATTTGATAAATAAAAACACTGAGTCCTAGAGAGACTAAAAAACTTGATCATACCTAGATGGTTTGTTGGTAGCAAATTCAGCACTCAAATTGCTGTGTGACTTCCCCAAATTCATGCTCTTAATTACCACATGTCCAGTATTATCTCCATTTTTAGGGATGAGTGACCTCAGCTTAGAAGGTTTAAGTGATTTATTCATTATCATATCACTCATTAACACATTGCAGAACCAGAATGAGAACCCAGATTTTCTATATCTTACCTTATAGTGATATTTCTATACAGTTCATCCATTTATTTATGTCTTAGATTTTTATATTCACCTACAGAAAATAGTAATCTTGGAATCATGTCATAGAATTAATGGGTTAGCTATTTCCAATAACCAGAAAGATTTCATTACTTAATATTATCAGGGAACAGAAACTCCATTTCTGCAGTAATCATACTATCTATAATTTCACCATTTTCAAAAAAGAATTAAGAGGTTCACATATAATACAATAACAATAGTGACTCTACAATATAATCTGAAACAATGTCACATATAAATTTAAAGGTTAATGAGTATTTCTATGACTATGAAAATAGAAAAAAATAGTGCTTTCAATGTAGAAAAATGCCCTAAAGATTGCTCTGGTATTATGAAAGAGCTAGCACACCTCCCTAAGTACTCCCCAGTTCTTTGGGAATGTTTTCACAGCTGGGTCTGGCCCCCAGAGCCATTGGAGAAGACCTGTTGTAGATTCTCTGTATGAAAATAATTAACCTAAGGAGTATAAACGAGGACAAGAGAAATTTCCCTTAGAAGACACCAACATTAACATTTGACTCATGGTAAGGAGGCAGCAGTGACAGTCTAATTCTATTGAAAAAGAATCCTTTGTATTTGCAGTTCATAAGCACCTGCTGCCTACTTTTTTTCTCCTTTCAGAATTCACTGGTTTTTGCTTTGTAAATATCCCAGAAATCTCCACAGTAACACTATCAAAATAGCATTATAGCTTTGAGCTTGGGAATTTGCAGGGTGAAATCTCACATTTTCTTGGGCCACAGAATCATGTGAAAAGGAAAGATTGTCCAGAGATTTTGATGGTCAATATTATCTAAGCACAGTTACAGCTGAAAAACCACATTTCCAATTTTTGTTCTGATGAGCCATAAATAAATAAATACTCAAAGGATATGTTAACTCATAATTTTTCCATAAAAATAAAACTGAAAACACCAAATGGGCAGTTCCAAACTAGGTTAAGCAATTTGAATGGAATCTATGATCTCATTTTTATTATTTACATTTTGTTCCTGTAATCTTTTAACATCCCTCTTATGTTTATTTTTTTCTTTTACTGAGTAAAAAACTGTAACACTACCCAGTTTGATTTTCAAGAATATCAATCAGGAAGCTAGTGTCTTGTCTTTGTCATCACACAGTACATCACAGTAATACCAGAGTCAGTCAGTTGGTCATAAAATTACCTTTCCCAATGAGTTCTCAAAAGAAATTTTAGTTCCATTGGTAAACAGTTCATATATCCTAAAAATCAAAAATATCTGAACATTCTTAGTAATGTACTAAACTATCTTTTTAAATAAGCAAGAACACAATGAATGCTCAGAAGCTGAAAAAGAAGAAACCTGAGAAACAAAAAAGTTAGAAGCCAGCTTCTTCTCCAGGAAGCTCTGCTCAGCCATCATCAGTTTCTGACTGTGCAGAGCATAGAAAATAGGTAATGAAATTGAGGACTATCAAAATCAAGTGTTTAATAGTAGATCTCTGCATAATCAATAAAAATCCTGGAGGCTGGATAAGAATTAAATCTACCAAATGGAAGTGTTGGTAAGCACGCTCACCTTTCTAAGGCTCCCTGGTTAGTAAGCATCCTATAATCCTTTTATAATCCTTCAGCCTGGGTTCCTCCTATCTATTGGCAACACAATCAGGTGACTGGAGGAAGAAAAAATAAAAATCTTGTTAGAAAAATGCAATCATATTCAGGCCTCAAAGAGCTATCAGGATCAGTGTTCTGAGGAGCATGAGTATATAGTAAAAAATTATGAAATGAGCATGATGTTTATAAAAAATAGGGTGAAATTAGTGAAAAGAAGTAGAAAAAGGGAATCAACAAAAATTCCAGATATTGGAAGTTATCAGAGAGTATGAAATGATTATTTTTCATATTTCAAAAAATGTTTACTTATTTTAGTTTCAATAAATATTTTTGGCAAATACAAACCACAAGAAAATTGGTGCTGAATTATAAATACTACATAAAATGAATTTTAAGGCAATGCATTATTAGATCTAAGGAAAAAATAACTGCCTAATTATTATTCAAAATTCAATTTATTAAAATAATGCTAAATCTTTATGCACGTAATTAAATACATCAATTTATATCTTTAAAATTTTGACAGCTGTGCAAGAAAGAGAAAAATTCCAATGCCATAATGGAAAATGGTAAAACATGTCCCAGTAATTGATGGGTTAAGTTGACCAAAAATCTCAGTAAAATCTATGAGTGAAGCACTTTTTGTAAATGTCACAATGTACCCAGTACAAAAGTAATATGATAATTAAAAATGAAAATGAAAAAGTGAACAAGCCTATGTAAGCAACATTACATCTAACCATTAGGGATTACAATTTTTCCTAGGTATACATCAAATATTCACAAAATTTTCTAAATGGTAGGTCAAAAAGCAAGGCTAAACAAATTAATGGCAGGCACCATACAGCCTCATATGTGTATTATAGACCTAAAACAAATGCAGCAATATTATTGGGCACGGGTCACATTAAGGGGAGAACGTGCATGGAAGGGATAGGGCAATGTGGTTGATGTGCTCACTGTAGAGGAGCTGAGGCCACTAGAGGAAGGGGAATAGGAAGTAGCAAAGAGGTCTGGCAGAGATGAACCAATGTGGGGTGTAGTACACATGTGCATGAAAGCAAAGCTAAGAATCTCTCTGTATAGCTAGCTTTATCTCAAACTAGCAAAATTGCCATGTTTTTCTTATTATCTTTTATGTTTTTTCTTCTACAAAATCGGAGAACAGGTTCTGCCCAGAAGTGGAGGGAGTGGTGGCACTGTGGGAGAAAGGGGAGGTGGCGCAAACAATGCATACAATGTATGTAAATGCAAAAATGAAACCTGTTGAAACTGTTCCAGGAATCTGGGAGAGGGGATGAAAGAGAGCAGCAGAGGGGGTGAATTCAAGAATGATGTATTTGATACATTGTAAGAACTTTTGTAAATACTCTAATATACCTCCATCCAGCACAATAATAATAATGCAATTAACTTAAACATCAATGAAAAAGGAACAAACTGAAAATTTCTTCACATATAAATCTTCAAAATGCACTTTTTAAAATTTATGCACCAAAACTGTAACACAACCATCAGTCATTCATGTGACTGAATCTAGCAATGTATAAAAAATATCCAACAGAGCATGAATACCTTAAATTTATACTAGAAATGCAATATTGATATAACACAAAATCAATTGAGTATGACCATAAAAAGCAATTAGGAGTTTAAAAGTCAATCATAGTCCCAACAGATGCAAGAAAGCATCCTATAAAATTCAATATTGATTCATGATATTAAAAAATATCCTCAGTAAATTAGGAATGGAAGGCTTTCTATAACACAACAAAATCCTCAGAAATCATGTTAAACATGACATTCAAAGATTTCCTTTAAAGTTTAGAACTAGCGAAGGATGAGTACCATCACTACTCAGTGTTCAGTAATGAGTTTGAGATTGTATACTGTGCAGAAGATCAAGAAAATAAATAAAAACACTAAGAATTGGAAAGGAAAAAACAATAGTGTGATTTTAAGTGTCTGATAACCAACAGACTATACAAATTTTCATGACAAGTACTATATACCTATTATTATTCTATCACACATACAGCATTATAAAAGTGTTACAAGATGCCAACTAAAACCTGGTCATTTAATCAAATCAAAGAGATCAGAGGATGCTCTGAGGATACTAGATTCACCTCTTTATGGAACGGAATGGTCCCCATATACATATGCTCTTCCACAAATGCCTTAGGACTACATTTAGATCTTTGAGATAAGTTTTTACAGGTTAAGATAGGATTGCCTTTCTCAATTTGATTTATTTCACTTAACATGATGATTTCCAGTTCAATCTGCTTTCCTACAAACATAACTTCATTCTTCTTTATGGTTCAAAAATACTCCATTGTGTATACATACCATTTATTTTCATGATCCATTCATCAGTTGGTGGACACTAAGGCTAATTCCACAGTTTGGAATTATTTGTGAATAGTACTAATAATAACCTGGATGTGCAATATCTCTATAGATTACTGACTAAGATTCTTTTTGGTATATGCCCAGAAGTAGCATAAGAGGATCATATGGTAGTTCTATTTTTAGTTTTTTGAGGAACCTTCATAATGATTTCCAAAGTAGTTTCACTAATTTGCATTCCCACCAACAGTGTATAAGAGTTCAGTTTTCCCCACATCTTCACCAATATCTCCTTTTGTTTGTTTCCTTGATGAGTGCCACTCTGACTGGGTGAAATGGAATTTCAGTATGTTTTTGACTTGCATTTCCTTTAGGGCTAAGGATATTCAGTATTTCTTCATGTGTTTATTGGCCATTTGTATTTCTCCTTTTGAAAACTGACTATTCAATTCATTTGCCAATTTAATACTTGAATTGCTTGGGAGTTGATGTTTACTTTTTGAAGCTCTTTACATATTCTGGATATCAATTCTTTATCCAATGAATAGTTGACAAAAAACTTTCTCCTAGCATAGACTATCTCTTGAAACTTTACTTTGATGCAATCCAATTTGTTAATTCTTGCTCTTATTTCCTGAGCAATTGTTGTCATTGTCAAAGGTATTACCTATATCTATATCTTCATGGATTTTATCTAAATTTTTGTCTAGTGGGCTTTAAGTTTTAGGTATTACATTTAGATCTTTGAATTTGTACAAGGTGACACAGGAGTCTAGCTTCAGTCTTCTACATGTGTATATCAGTTTTCTCAAGACAACTTGTTGAAGAGGCTGTCTTTTCTCTCACATATGTTTTGGCACCTATGCATATCCATCAGAAAATCAGATGGGTTTAGCTATGTGTTTTATTCTAGATCTTCTAGTCTATACTATTGATGTGTCCATTTTTGAGCCAATACCATGCTGTGTCTGTTACTATACCTGTGAAGTGTGATTTGAAGTCAGATATCTCCAGCATTATTCTTTTTGTTCAATATTGCTTTGTCTAATCTGAGTATGGTGGTACACACCCATAATCCCAGTTATTCAGATGGCAGAAAGTAGTAGTATTTCGATGTTAGTGTTTGTTACTGTGGATTTGTTGAGTTTTGGCACAGTCATGTGCCTTGTTTATTCACATTTCTTATTTTTCTGCATCTGGGATTTATGTATCTGAGGCCATGTTTTTGGTTGGCAGTTGTTCGGAGTTTTGCTAGGATTTTTTGTTTATTTGGTTATCCTCTTTGGGGTTTCTTAGTGGTTCTATGATTTGAACTCAGGACTTCATGCTTGCTAGACAGTTTATCTACTGCTTGAGCCATGCCTCCAGCCCTTTTCCTCGGTTAGTTTTTTGCCCAGGCCAGTCTGGAGTCATATTTTATGCTTCCTGCCATAACGAGAATAACAGGTACATGCTACTACACCCAGCTTTTATCCATTAAGATTCCCACAAATATTTTTCTAGGGCTGGCCTGGAGCCATGATCCTCTTGATCTCAATCTCCCACACAAGTTGGGATGACAGGCACATACCACTGTGCCCAGTTATTGGCTGAGATGGGGTCTTGTGAACTTTTTACATTTGGAGAATCTGCGCTAGGGAATTTCAGACACACCTGGCAGCAAACACATGCCAGGATGCACTTCACAAAGGTGGATGTTAATGCTTTTAGTCCCTGTCCAGCAGTTCATCTCCCTGTGTGAGTGAGGAGGCTGTGTAGAGCATGTGATTTGGAGGGTCTGTGCTCAGGTCCCTCAGACCACCTAGCAGCCTACATATGCAGCTAGATGACTGACTCTGGATGTCAAATATTATCTCAGGCACAGGATCAGGGGTTTGTTTCTGCTGTGACCTTCATGTGATGGGACTTATTCCTCTCCAGGAGAAGCACACCTCGAGCCACCATGCCCTTTGCCCTCAGAACTTCCTGTAGCTTGAACTTTTCTGCAGGACCACATCAGACCCTCTCCCTCTCCACAATCTGCTTTTAGGGCCCTCTCCCACACAGACGTGGTGGCACAGTGTCCCAAGACACCCTAAGCTGTGACTGCCCCTGGTTTTCAAGCCTCCAGAGTATCTTAGTCTCAAAGAATAGGCCCTCTTTCAAGATGTTATCTTGCTATAACTCTCAGAGAAGAGTAACAGAATGCCTTCTACACCAAAGCAGTCACTATTCACCAAGTTCCAGCACTGCATTTAAAGTTTGCAGGAAATGTAGGCTTATTTTGCAGCTACAATGCCAGTCTGTCACCAGGGCCATCTGGCTTAACTTGTGATTGTGTCTTTATTGTCCCCTTCCCTCCCTGAAACCGGCAATAAGGCTTAGCACTGTTTACTTCTTTTCTGTTTCCTCTGTTTCTTTGTACTTTTCTACTGTTTTGCTACTTCTTTCATGATTCCTTATGTACCCCCCCCCACACCTTTCTCTCTTCAGCATACAGTCTCTACTGTGTTATCTGACTCTTCTCATTCACAGAATCAAAACAGTGGATCTGTGAAATCCTCCATCTTTATCACTTACTTCCTGCTAACTTTTATTTCCATTTGTTAAATAGTTCTTCAGTCTGCAGATGCTAATGTACGTGAACTCTGTGAAGTCTTTTCCAGAAGTGTGTCTTGACTATACAAAAAGGGCACCATTATGCAGAACTATACTTTTGTACTTTTCCTGGACTGTGGAACTTGGACACCAAATATTACCCAAGCTGTCTCAGCTGGATCACCAAGCCTACTTCTGCATAGAATGTCAGCTAGACTCCCTGCAGAGCAATATAATAATAGCTCTACTTTGCAGCAATATAGATACAATAGTCCAAAGTACAACCCAATTGGCACCTTGGATAACCCTAACTATATCTTAGTGGCCATATATTAAAGATTAGAGAAGATAAAAAAATGTGTTTCTTCAAGGCTGTTTATCTGATGAATAATCAGAGCAAGAACTAGAATACTTAGCTATTTCCTGGAAATTCTACTGGAAGCACTAATGGATGGGGGAGGCAGAAGGATGGAAGAAAGAACAGTCAGCCACAGTGAAATGAAAAGTACTAGAATCTAATGCATAGGAACTTGACCACAGAAATTGCACTGCCTGAGTTCACAATCCTAGATTTACTTATTAGCCCTATGAACTTAGGCAATTATATATTCTTTCAAGGTTTTAGCCTCCTCCTCTCTCATTGGGAAGAATTTTACCTGAGGGCTATTGAGAAACTATAGTGATCAAGGAAATGGTAAGAGTTCAATAAATACTGCTTTTTTTCTAAAGATCTGTTGGTATTCTCAAGAATACTTTTGCCAGGCATGGTGGCACACACCTCTCATCCCAAGTACTCATGAGACAGAGATAGGAGGATTCTGGTTTGAGGGCAGTCCAGCTAGAGAGAATCACAGACCAAGGCCAGCATAAGACCCAATCTGAAAAACAAACTAAAACCAAAACAAAGGGACTGGGGTATGGCTCAAGTAGTAGAGTACTTGCCTACTAAGCATGAGCCCTAAGTTCAAACCCCAATACTGTTCTCCCCAAAATGCTATTATTATTTCTTAAATAAATTATAATTTTTAAAAAATTTCTGTGTTCCACATAATATGTACAAGCAGTTGAGATACTGAAAGTTCTGTCAGCCAACTATTTTAACCACATGATGTTGATTTCTTTGTATTTTCCAGAGAACCAGATGGACTTTCTAAGACTAACTTAAGGTGAACAGAGTCACAACTTTGGCATGAGACAATTAAGTCTTGAACAGAAGAGAGTTTTATGTTCCTTTTAAAAACTGACACATAATAACTGTACATATTTATGGAGTACAGTGTGATATTTCAGAACATGTGCAATGATCAGACTAGGGTACATGGCATATCCGTCACTTAAACATTTATTATTTATTTGTGTTGGGAACATTTAAAATACTTCCTAAAAGCCATATTGAAATGTATAATTGGTTTGTTTAAAAATTGTTACTTATATTATCCATATGCTTTTCTCAACTTGAAGCCAAAGAGTAGTTCAGAAACAGATTAGGTTGAGCATGTTTCAATCTCTGCACTGCCCAATGCAGTAGCCAGTAAGCTATTCAAATGTGCCTTTTAAAATCTAAGTGACTTGAAATTAAATTTGTAGCTCCTTAATCATACATACTAGCCACATATAAAATTATTGAGAGGTACATCTACCTAGCGGATACACATTTATATCTCTCCAGAACTTTCTGCGTTGTGATTATGAACTGAAGTGGCTGGCATCACTTCTCATCTAATTTTATCTGATTTGTAAAGACTGTTATAAAGTCACCGGTGAAATCAATCCTTAATTTAGAGTCTAATGTGATAATTAAGAAATATAATTACATAATTATTTATATTCATTATTCCCAGGCAAATTTTATAGGCTATCACATCTGTATTTTTCAGTTTTAACATCAGGAAATTACATAGTACCATATGTTCTATGGACAGTTGTTAATTTGAAACACACTTAAGAGATTCTCCAAGCCATCATTTCTTATCATAATCATATATAAACTATGCAAATGACATTGTCCAGAATCTTGAGGTAGTGTTCACACAGCAAAATGACACAAGTGTCATTTGAGAAAATTTGTACTATCAAAGCAGCTAACCTAAGCTGTTAAAATTTTTAAATGACTCTTTAGTTTAGATATTCAGAATATTATTTGATACCAAAATATACTATCTTCATATAGAATTTTCCTTAACTTCAGCTCCTTTTACCTGAATCACCTACTCTTTCATTGTCTTAGTTCTATTACCAATATCCTCATGAGCTACTGATCCAGCTTTTCCTGGCTGCAAACATCCTCAGGTCACACATATGTCCCCAGCCCTCCCAAGTCCTGACTCTCATTACCACTTGCTGGGTTAGAAACACAAGCTTTCACAACCTCTGTAGAATACTACTTGCTTCCAGGATCTGCCCTAGCACTACTTATATCATAAACACATTGTGACTCCCTTTAAGGTGAGGAAGTGTTTACATGAATTACAACAAGTCCTAAGAGAGCACTAGAAAGAATATCAAAGAAATTTTTTTAATGACCCCTATTTAAAAAAAAAAATCTAGGAGTGGAGGGGTGGATTAGAGGACAGGTCATTTCTAGAATTTGTGATATCCTAGGGGATATTGTGCAGAAGTAATAGAGATGCTGGAAGAAACTTAAGAATCAGATATAGGAGTGGAAAATGAGTTGTTTAGAGATTGTCTAACCCAACTTCCTAGTTTAACAAGTGAATAAACTAAAGCTAAAAAAGGCCAATAATGTCACAGGAAAGTACAGTGATTTAAAAAATATGGACTTTTGGAGCCAGCAATCAAATGCTACCTCTGCTACTTACTGGCTAAATTAAGCCAGTCAACTTATTTAATATCTATAAGTCCCAATTTTGCACTTGCATAAGGGAGATTATGATACCAAAAATTATCACTTAATTCTTTTGCAAGAATTTCAAATATTAGCAAAGGGCCTGACAAATCTAATGTCCCTCCACAGAGATTATGGTAATGATAGTGGTGAGGTTGGTGACGATGAAGATGATAATATGGCCACCACCAAGCCAACCTGCACGGAGGTGGCAAAAATAAAACTTAGATCCATGTTTGTGACTCCTAAGCCCATGCCTCAGCTGCTTACACTAGTTCAATGAAAAATACAACTTGTTCCTCATTTACTTTTAATATAGACATGAACTAAGACATTATCTAAGACTCCAGAACTGAACTTTGACATTGTCAGAAGGTACACAGGATCAAAGCACCCAGATTCATAATTTCTGTAGGAAACAGATCTATGATGTGGTAGTTTGTTTTCAAGATGAAGTTATAAAGAATGTGAATCTTTACTGTGGTTGAGGCTGAGGTCCCCAAAGCCACCTAGTTTGTGCCAGGGGTACACACCTTGTTTTTCTGCTAAAAGCTACAACTTCCTTGTTTGATATTGTCTTGGGTGATGTTTCATGGTGTCCGTGTGTTGTTTCCTCTGCCCTCTCGGGTCATCCAATTCTAGCTCATCAGATTGCAGCTGTGAGTGTCTCCTGCTGGCAACCATTCTTGGCGTGTGCCCAAACTAGTGCAATGGCAAACCAGTTCCATGTAGGAAATGGGCTGTTTTCCAGACTTCATTGTTGTTACATTGTCCTTTAATGTCTGGCCTTTCTACCTCTATGGATCCCAGTTTCAATTAAAAAGCCTAGAGAATTTGCAAGGGACTACTTGAGGTACCAAGAAAGGTATCCAGAGAAAGATATCTTATTTTTTCCACTTATATAACCATTTCAAATTTAAGGTCATCAACCTAATGTATCCACTAAAATGGAACTTGTATCTCCATTCAAATGTATGTGGAAATTTATACTTCTCTTGAATTTTTTAAGATATTCTCTTTGAAAAGCTTCACCTTATAAAAATCTATCCATTCCCTACTTTTTATTCTTGTTCAAGAATCTAGATTTACAATATTAGGAAAGTATTCCACAAACTGATCATATGCCATAGGCTTATAAATAGTAACTACCAGCCCCTCTTCCACCCCAAAAACATCTGTCTCAACTTCCTGCCAACCTATTTAGAGCTATAGGATTATTGTTACCTGAATCTTGGCTCTATTTTTCTCTGTTAACATACCTATTTAAATCTTACTTAACACTTACATGACTCTGAGCATTTCTGGATAGACAGCCCAGAAGTAAAGTCAAAATGACATTGTTAATTTTAGGTTACTTGACTGGTCAGTCTACCTAATGTCAAATTGCTAGATTTTCATGCTGTCACTCCCATCACAACTCAATTAGCTAAAACTCCTAGCCTGCAAGAAATATTTCTCATGAGTATCTTAAAAATCATACTTTTTTATTCAAGGGAAAATTAGTAAAAAAAGCAGAAATTTTTGGTTTTGATTTTTTTGGGTTTTTTTTTTTTTTTTTTTTTTTGCCAGTTCATCTTTCTATCTTTGATACTCAAGAAGAAATAATTTCCACAGAAGACATGGGACATCTTCTTGTCATGAATCTTACAAACAGAAGGATGCCATTTGGAACAGTGGAGACCTTATATCTGGGAATTAAACAAACCATTTTCTGTGTTTTTCAGATTGTGAAGACCACAAAAAACTTAAGGCTACACACAAGCCCAGTGCATAAAAGGTGAGAGGTCTATAGGACTCAAAAAATTTCACATCACAAAATGGAAATGGATAGAAGTTTTGCTTCAATATAGTCATGAATGGGCTAATGCTTAAACTTAGTAGGACTGTGGGTGAGGAAAAAAAAAACACTTTGTTGTTCATATCAGTTAAAGTGTTTCCTAACAAGCTCTTTTCTCCTTTGTAACATCTGTATAGTTTATGTCATTACTTATACACTACTTAATTATTCAGAATACTCTGTACTTTCATCATTTATCTATTAAGCTATTACCTATGACATGATTTTTAGTAAATATCATTCAACTATTTGCCTGTGTAACATTTTTTTTTTATTTAGCAGTACTGGGCTTTGAACTCAGGGCCTTGTGCTTGCTAGACAGGTGGTCTACTACTTGAACTGTAACCCCCTCAGTCTTTCTTGCTTTAGTTGTTTTTCAAATAGGGTCTCGTGTTTCTATGTTTTTGCCTGGGCCAGCCTCAGACCTTGATCCTCCTACCTACTACCTTCCATGTAGCTGGGATCCCAGGTGCCCAGTTTATTAATTGAGATTGGGTCCTGCTAACAATTTTTTTTTTTGGCCTGGAATGTCCTTGAGCCGTGGTCCTCCTGATCGCCACCTCTTGATTAGCTGGGATTACAGCTGTGAACCACTGTGCCTGGCCCCTGTATATCAGTCTTTACTATTACTTGATACTACCACAAAAACTCAAAGTCAACTACTATTAAAATTATTTCTCCTGAAAGCCCCAGGGAAGCTTTGAAGTAATTCAGAAAGAAAGAAAGAAAAACTCACTTGTGAGGCCTTTCAGTTATGACATCACCACCATCATTACTGAAACAGGGTCTCAGTATTCAGCCCAGACTGGTCTTGAACTTAGAGGCTCAAGCAATCTTCCTGCTTCAGCCTCATGAGTAGCTGGGATTCTAGCCATGTGCTACACACCTGGCTCAATTATAACATTCATAATGAAGAACCTGGCATAATTTTATCACTAGTGGAAAAAGATTGGCTTCTACCATACATCGTGCACGAAGTGCTTTTCTGTATAGTATTCACTGACAGTAATTTGCATGCAAATCTATACAATATATGCACAAAACAACAAAATAGTGAAAGTTGAAAAATAATTCAAAGTAAGGCAGCTTCATAATGACATGTGTATCCTGTTACCAGCATCTTTACTTCAGCATCTTATTCCACTTACAGTGTCCTTGAGCTTTCACATTTTCTACATCATACGATTTTCCTTTCTTTTGGTGGCACTGGGATTTGAGTTCAAGGCCTCATACTTGCTAGGCAAGTGCTCTACCACTTGAGCCACTCCTGGCAGTCCTATGATTTTCTATTGTATGTGAAAATGGAAGAATAAATAGTGAACTTTTACAATTATTTACTAAGAAAAAAAAATCACTGAAATATTCTTCCTCTACTAGAGTCCAAGCTCTCACAAATTATTGAGTTCAATATCTAATTGGGCTGCTAAGTTGAGAAATTTACCAATTGAAACTCCCTCTTATCAAACAACTGAGCAAAATAAATAAAGACTGTCACAGCAGCTCAGTTCCTTACTCTTATAAAGCCTTTAATTTCATCCATGACAACAAAAAAAAATCCAATAGATTGATTTCTGTGTTCAAAGAGCAAATCAACTACTTTGTTTTCTAAATTTTTTTTCCAAATATCAATCATGTTCAGAAATTAGAAGATCAAGGCAAATTGAAATGTAGCATAACAAAATTTGGGGAAATCAACGTTGCCAAATCTGGAGGGAGCATATAATGCAATGGTTTTCTAGTTTGGGTTCTTGGAGTACTAGGGGTTGGGCAAAGGTTTTTTTTTTTTAATTCATTTATTCACATGTACATACATTGTTTGAGTATGCCCCCCACCCTCACCCTCTCTCCCCAACCCCCTTCACTTCCAGGCAGAACCTGTTCTGCCCTTATCTCTAATTTTGTTGAAGAGAAGACATAAGCATAATAAGAAAGACAAAGCATTTTTGCTAGATGAGATAAAGATAGCTATACAGAGAGATTCCTAGCATTGCTTCCATGTACAAATGTGTTACAACCCAAGTTAATGCATCTCTAACTGATCTTTACACTGGTTCCTGATCCTCTTTTCATATTGACCTCTGTCACTTTAAGGTTTCTGTATTAGTTCCTCTGGTGTGGGGACATCAAACGCTTTCATGTTTTGGGTTTTCTTCCTATCCCCATACCTCCTGGTGTGTGCTCTCCTCTTGTTGTGTGACCCAAGTCCAACAACATTGCTGTATTTGCCCTAGATCTAAAGTCCGCATATGAGGGAGAACAAATGATTTTTGGCCTTCTGAGCCTGGCTAGCCTCATTTAGAATGATGTCTCTAGTTCCATCCATTTACTTGTGAATGATAAGATTTCATTCTTCTTCATGGCTGAGTAAAATTCCATTGTGTATAAATACCACATTTTCTTAATCCATTCATCAATAGTGGGGCATCTTGGCTGTTTACATAACTTGGTTATTGTGAATAGTGCTGCAATAAACATGGGTATGCAAGTGCCTTTGGAGCAGCCTGAGGCCAATAGGAAAAGGGGACCAGGAACTAGAGAAAAGGTTAGATCAAAAAGAATTAACCTACAAGGTAACACACATGCACAGGAAATCAATGTAAGTCAACTCCCTGTATAGCTATCCTTGTCTCAACTAGCAAAAACCCTTGTTCCTTCCTATTATTGCTTATACTCTCTCTTCAACAAAATTAGAGATAAGGGCAAAATAGTTTCTGCCGGGTATCGAGGGGGTAGGGGGGAGAGGGAGGGGGCGGGGTGGGTGGTAAGAGAAGGGGTGGGGGCAGGGGGGAGAAATGACCCAAGCATTGTATGCACATATGAATAATAAAAAAATATAAATAAATAAAATGAAGATGTGATTTTAGGAGCATTCTGTTTAGAATGCAGGTCTAAGCCTCTCTTCTCAGATACTAAGCCACAGTGTTTAACGTAACCAGGCTCATCTCAAGTTTGAGTTTTTGACTGGAACTTACTCTTCCTTTGTTGGATTGCAAATCCCTATTTGTCAGATCTGGTCTATCTAATACTTAAGAACTCAATGGGTTTTTTTTTTTTTAAATCCCAGATTGCACAGATAGAAATCTATGTAAGGAATCTTCTAGTAAACTGACAATGGCTAATCTCTCCTTCCCTTATATAAAGGCTTAATTCTTTGTAGAAGAATCTAAATAAAGCCAAGGCTAGCTCATACATAGATTGAGGATAGGATTCATAGGGTGTGAAAACCACTTCTCCAGAGAGAGAGCTTGACAGCCTTCTGCTCTCTTACAGTCTGGGTGCTTGGTAATTACTTGTGATGACCTGGATGCCTGGTGTGGTAATGGTCTTGTCACAGATTTAGCCATAGACAATGTAGTTAGGAAGAATTCTTTCCCCATAGACCAATTTTCTAGGGCTTGATGTGAAACCAAGAAGAAAATACCTTGTCAAATTTTTCTGTAGACATAATCAAATAATGCTGAAAGGAAGCCCCTGAGACTATAACCAGTTTATAAATACCTGGAACATTTCCATTAAACCTGGATCTGGTATTGAATTTATAATGAGAACCCAAAACACATGCTCTAAAGAATCCTTTTTTATGTCCTAGATTTTAAGACACAAAACAGACTTGTGTTATAGCATGTCAATTGTCCATATTTTCATTATGCTGTCTTTTTTTTCTATGTACGAAGATACTATAATGAAACATACTATAAGAGGCCAAATAATAGATAGAGAAGGAGTAAGTAATAGAGGGGGTTGATTAAAGTATGATACATACATGTGTGAAATATCAAGGGAAATGCCCTTGAATGATCAATATACACTTTAAAAAAGAAGAATGGGAGGGTAAAGCAGGTCCTGTCCAGGGGAGGGTACCAGTAAGAGGTAGGTAACGTAGGAAAGGGTGACTATGATGGACATACTTTGCATAAATACATGAAAAATAGCGCAATGAAACCTGCTGAAATTGTTATTAAAAGGGGGAGGAAGTGAGAAACAATATGGAGAGAATGAATGTAATTAAGGTATACAGTAAACACATATGTAAATGACATAATGAAGTATTATATGCTAAAAAATAAATTTTTAATAAATCAGCATACTGTCTCTAAAAGAGGACACAGTATATTTTCAGGATGAGGAGACCAAACACGCTTATCTCATTTCACTTCATGATTTCAATCAACATGTTTATCACTGTGATAAAATTGAACTATATCAACTACACACACTAAAAATGCAAGAAAAATTTAGGAACTAATAAATTTATTTCATACCTAATATACCACTATTTACATAATTTGGAGCACTTGAAGGTATGAAAACTTAAGTTTTTGTTTCCCCTCTAGGTGACACTGCACTCACTTAGGAGAAAAACAGTTGAATTCTTCACTTGCATAGGCAGCTTCAATTTAGCTAAGTTGCAGAAGAAATTTAAAGAAGACATTTTATAGTTCTTATGTTGAAGATGATAAACTTGTTCTTAAAACTGGATGAATAGAAATAATTGGTCTCTAAGTTGTGGTCTCCACTTGGTTACTCTCCACATCTAGCTTCCTTATAGAACCAAAATGCTCAATGGCTTTTAAGCCATTATCTTTCTCCCAAAACCTGCTGTGCCTCAGTGGAAACCTACTCTACTCCAAGATTTTGAGGTGGGCCTCATAGCTACAGGTAAATCCAAACCTCTTGCCAATTATTTGTTCAGCAATGGGTAAAAGTGAATATTAAGAGTGTTTTACTAAGAACTTCTAGGAAAATTCTTTCTGTTTCTTTTGAAAATTCTCTAAAACAACCCTGTCTTCCCTTTCCCTGAGCAATGCTTTGCATGAATGTAAAACCATAACACCCATCATCATTTTACCAGACTAAGAATGAAGCCATAATGCAGAGATGTATAGATCCTTGAAACTCCTTATAGCCAAACAGCTCAATAAGTAGGCTATTACACCTTTATTATTTAATTTGACTTGTGTTTTCATTACAATTAAAAAAATGCTATCAAATGAAAGGTTAAAGGCAAGGCCCATTCCTCACAGTTGCTAAAATATATATTTAACAAAAAGTCATTAATTTTGTTAAAATATTGAATGAAAGAGTCCACATTTAAATAGACTATGTATATTAAGGCAAATTTCTTGACTAAAATCTTAGTATGTTATCATTGACATCTATCAGCAAGGACTTACTTGTCAGATTAGAGAGTTATCACCTAGAAACAAGAATCATTTCATTAATTAAACACAATTTAATGAATACTTAAAATGTGTTCAGTATGACTTTGATCAATACAGATACACTAATGCACAGAACAGAACCTTGTTATCATTGAGCTTATATTCTGAAAGGGGTAATAAACTTAAGTGTTTATAAAATATATAGGATGACACATAAGTATTTAAAAAGTGAAATAAGACAGGTACATTTCAAAAAAAGAGTCAAGGAATATCTGATTTTTCAGTAACATTTGAGCAAAGAACTATGAGAAGTTAAGGAGAAAGAAAGAGGGTGGCAATGAGAGGTGGATAGAGAAGAGAGTATGTAAATGCCCTGGATGTGGAGGGGGACGCCTTCCTATTTAAGTCCTTCCTGCTTCTTCAAGTCCTGGGAAGAACGAGGAACACAGCAAGGGTGGGCCACAGTGAGCAAGAGGAGGGCAGAAGTGAGCAAGAGGAGGGCAAGATGAAGAGGGAGAGGGAACATAGGCCAATTTGCACTTATAAGAGAGAGAAGAACAATTAGGAATGGTAATCTGCAAGTTATTAGCTGGAGTCTGTTTACTAGAATATTTTGAAGATAGAGCCAATAGGAAATGTTGATGGATGGACTGTAGGTTTTAAAAGACATATTATTTGTCAAAGATGGTTTAAAGATTTTTAGCCTGAGCAGACAGAAAGATAATGTTAGCATTAACTGAGAGGAATGTTATGACAGAACAAATTTCTTTAGGGGAAGTCAGAATTTACTTTGGATTTACTAATTTGAGCTGTATATTAGATATTTAAGTGAAATGTCAAGAAATCTGTTGAGTCTAGGAGACAGAATTCCAGATGTTAGAGAAGAGTTCAAGACTGGAGCTATAAATGTAGAAGTTGTGTATGTATAGCTGATATTTAAAATCATGACATGATATGGGGAGTAGAGGGTAGATCATAAAATATAAGAGAGGTTGGGGGTTTAGCTCAATGGTAGAGTGCATACTTGGCTTGCATGAGGCCCTGGGTTCAATCACCAGCACCAAAGGAAAAACATGAATAAGAGAGGCAAGGCAGAAGCACTAAGAGAATGTGATGTTTGACAAGCATATATATTTTGAGGCAAAGGATTCAGAAAAAGATGTTGCAACAAAGAGAGGGTCCCTGTTTCCAGGGAGATGGGAAATGCACATGCTTAAATGATTGTGTATTGGAGCGAGCTTTTTCTCATTCCTGGTTACTACTGAACATAACTGGGGCTAACTGGGCAGCAATGGGAGATGCAGAAAGAACAAAGGATAGACAGAAAGTTGGAGACAAAGGATAGAAGGCAGGTGTGTTGGGCACTCAGGTGGAGATGCACAACCCTCATTGCTTCTTTTCTCTGTTGTTCTCTTCACTTACTCTGCTTCTTATCTCTATCTTTATTCTTTAAGGCCTTACTACTTTTACAATTCTTTAAAACCTTGCTTCTAAAGTCTTTCCTTAAAACCTTGCTTTTAAAGTCTTCTTTTCTGTTCTTTAAAGTCTCTTTCCTTAGACTCATTCTGTCCCATGTTTTCTCTTAGCTGTTCGTAGCATAATCTGTCTTAAAGTCTTTGCTCCCAGACTTGCACTGTCCCATGTTCTCTCTTTAGCTTTCTTAAAGCCTCGTTGCTCAGGGTGGAGCAGCAGTTCTACAGGAGGGGTGTGACATTGTAACAGGAGAAACCTGTGTTTCTGCTTCTCTGAATGTAAACAGCTTAGGAAAAGCAGCTGTTCTGCATTTTCCTCTTCTGTGGCCAGGGCTGTGTCAATCTCAGCCTACAGATGAACATCTTAGGGAAAGCACCTGAGCTGCATCTCGCCTTGCTTATGTTCAGTTGTCATAGGCTTCTCATAATCTGCTCTCCATATCTCCCCCTGTTTTTATTTCTTTAAATACTCCCAATGAAACCCATTCTCCAATCCAAGGAGTTGTTTTGAAACCTCTTGTATGCCAGGGCTGTTAGGATCCCATCTCTCAAGCACAGGGTAAAAACCTCTCTGACTACAAGCTGCCTGCAAACAGCCTGAAGGGGACGCTTCACAAGAACAGAAGTCTCTTGGCCTGTGGAGGTGACCCCACATGCATGGGTCCCAGTATTTGATGGGCCAGAGTGTCATCCTTACCCTCCTCATCAGACACTGAATCAGAATCTCCCGACTGAACTGGGAGCTGACTGGGGATGATGGCTCAGTGTTCCACCACCCACACAGCATCTTGTTACTGCCTCTCACACTCCTGTGTAACTGGTCGTAAGGGGTGATTTCCACATCCTGGTTTGGCTACCAAGGAGGAAAATATTTTACTCTTACTTCTATTTCCTACTTTATTCTACCTTAATTTTCTATCATATTCTATTATATAATTTCTCACATATAATTCCTCTACCATATTCTACCATATAACTTCTACCTTATAATTCTTAATTCTTCTACCTTATAATTCTAAACATAGCTTTTTAAAGCCTATATAGAGAGTTTCTCAAGTTTTTACACCTGACTGTATTCAATTCACTCTCCCTCTTACTTTGCTTATTCTTCTATTCCTTGCTTATTTTTCTTTTCTCTATTATGCATACACTTCCTGGAGAATGTCTCCTCATCTCAGGCTTTGAGCTCCCCCCGTACTTCAGTCCCTGCAGTTAGGTCCCTGTTTCGGCACCACCTGGAGCAAGTTTTTTCTTACTCCCTTGTTGGAGCAAGCTTTCTCTCACTCCTGGTTATTACCAAACCTACTCCTTTACAATTCTTTAAAATCTTGCTTCTAAAGTCTTCCCTTAAAATCTTGCTTTTAAATTCTTCTTTTTTGTTCTTTAAAGTCTCTTTCCTTAGACTCATTCTGTCTCATGTTTTCTCTTAGCTTTTCTTTAGCTTAGCTTTTCTAAAGCCTATGTACAAAGTTCTTGGTTCAGACTTTCTGTCAACCCCTCTTTAGCAATTCCACTTTAGCAATTCACCTTCAGCAATTCATTTCCCTTCAGCAAGTCCCCTTCAGCCATTTACTTTCCCTTCAACAATTCTTTTCCATTCAGAAATCTCCCTCCAGCATTTTTCCCTTACAAAAGCTTCCCACATCCAAAAAGCAAAAAATCCTTCCCCTTCAAAAAGCCAAAGTCAAAAGCAAAAGCAAAGAGCAAAAGCCTCCCATATCCAAAAAAGCCAAAAGCCTGGAGTCCTCCTTCAGTGAGTCTTTTCTATCCAGTGGTAAATAGGGTGGAGAAGTTCTCAGGAAGGTGTGACATTGTTAACAGGAGAAACCTGCATTCCTGTTTCTCTGAATATAAACAACTCAGGAGAAGCAGCTTCTTTTCTCTATTCTGCAGCTGTGGCTGTGCCTATCTCAGCCTATAGATAAACATGATAGGAAAACCAGCTGAGCTGCCTCTCGCCTTGCTTATGTCCAGTTCTCACAGGCCTCTCATAATCTTCTCTCCACAGTTTTTGTCTTTAACTCTCCCATCTGCAGAGTGTATTATCCCTTAAGTGCAATGTGGGTTTGATTTTATAAATAGATGATGTAGCTGCAAGTGACAGAAAGCCCAGACTCAGACTAGAATAAATGACAAAGTGACTATTTATTCCACATAACAATGACTCTAAAGGAAAGGCAGATTCAAGGGCAGAGCAAAAGGTTCCCCTCTACCTCCCTGTCACTCTCCTGCCCCCATTTTCTGCCCCACATTGACTTAGGCATCAAGAAACTACCAAGGAGGCCACAGTTGATTCAGACCTCTCATCAAGAGAAGAAAAACAGATCATCCCTTTGTGTGTCTCAGAGTATAAAAGAACATTCAAGTGGCAAGGAGCTAGAGAAGTTTACCCTGTCTCAGTGACTGGGTCACATAGAAGTTGACATTATAATCAAGAGGGAAGTGATATATAAGTGGTATTCAGTGATGCGCTTGAGCTCATTAAACACAGAATACATTTCCAAGTACTTTCTAATCACTGTTTTGCTTCTATTATTAGCCTTCACACAATCAATATCTCAAAACACTACCAAATTTATCCAAACCCCTTTTCTTAGTTTCCTTCATATGAACTTCCACCTGGTTGCTCAAATTTGAACCAACTGCTTTCTAGGCCTGCTTCGTAGCTATCATAGTGGAAATGTACTTTAGACACACATGTATTTCTTGGATCCCATAGGGAAACCTTTCCTAGAAAGCTGCTTTTCTAGAAGACAGCCCTTCATATTTTATTGGTCAAACTGGAGCCTATACCTACTCACACCAGTAAATTCCAAAGAGATAGGATGATCATCACTAGTCTAAAAAGATCACCTTGGGCCTACAAATAGGATCCCTCTCTGAGCAGCTGATATCCAGGAAAATCAAAATTTGGTTGTCAGAAGGAAAGAACTGGATATTAGACATGCAGTCAATGGTATCTGATGCAATCATTGGGGCTGGGGGAAGGCTTTATGTAGAGCAAAGGAAAGTAGCAGTGAGTTATAAAAGAAGAAAATACATTTACAAACATTAAACAACCATCTGTTTTATTCTACAAGTTCTAAGCTTATGAAATATGAAATAATAAGATGATTGATTAGGATTTTAAAATCATGTCTAGCATCAATATTTTGTCTTACATAGTCTTTTAATAAAATCATGTGAATTTTTATACATGCCATAAAATACCATTGCTCTATTTTGAGAAATCTTAGTACTTAATGACCACAAATTTAGGATTTAAGCCAGTTGATAAAATATTATAAATATTATACTATTAGTGTCAGGTAAATGTTGAAACAATTTCCATTTGGTAGTAATCTAATAGGTTTCAGAATGTAAGTTATTTAAATTTATATCAGAAAACAGAAACCATTTAAAATGTAATTTAATGGAGCTTCTATTGAAGTGAGAGTACTCACAAAACCAGATTAATTGTAGATTAGGTAAATGTGGATGATGTTAATCCCAAAGGAAGCTTACAATTTATCATATGTCTACTTTTTTCTCTTTAAGTGAGAAAACTCTAAATTGATGCTTATAAAAGCCATAAGTCAACCCTCCAAATCTTTTCTATTCTCATCAACTGTGTATTCTAGGTCCTGTAGAATTTGACCTTTACTTCACTTCATTTGCCTCTAATTGAGTCTCTGTTGTATTAATTGCATTTGAGAAGGTTATTGTAAAAATGTAGACAAAACCCCATGTTATACATGCACAGAATTGTCATTTAAAAAAGGAAACCTTTTTCTCATACAAAAATCAAGTTTCTAAAAAGATATGTAGAAATATATGGTCTAACTTACTCTCTTATTTGCTAGCTAAATGATTCCTCCAACACTCTATAATTGATAGCCCACTGAACTAAACAATATCACTACTATTGATTTTCTGTTGCACAAGGTTAATAGCTTGTCTGTGCTTGTCTTATGTGCTTTCAATTTATATGTGGCATTTATTTCTCCATTTCTTATTAGTGCTGTTTTTGTTAATAAAAAGTTATTTAGTAAAAGAAATTATCATTACTTATGTCCGTGATTGGGTTTCTCTCGTAATGAGGCTATCAGGTAATATACCAGAGCTCTCCCCCAAAGAAAAATATCTCTTAGTCATTTTAGCTTAGATTTGAACCATTCAGCTCTCCCCAATTCTCTAAAGATAATTCTAAATTAATTATCAGCCTGCACCAAGTAGAAGTAATGAAAATCCTTTGAAGGCAAAAAAAAATGAATAAACAAATTGATTCTTCATAAACTAGTCACCTGAAACTTTTCTTTCATATTTCAAATAGCCTTCTCAAGGCCAGAGTTAGTATAATTCCTAAGAATTATTCCATCATTTTTCTTTGGAAATTTAAAATAAAGAGTAGAAGTCAGTTTCTGAGAGAAGCTTTTGTCACCTGGTAGAATAACTTATAGGACACTGATGAGGGAAACATTAATACGAAGTCCAGATAATACACATCTTGCCAACTTTCCTGAATCTTCCTGACTGCAAATAGATCACATAGCACTGATTATTTAATGACGGATGAGTCATCACTAGAGCCGAAGATGGGTCAATGTGAAGAGTGACACTTTCAGCATCCTATATTGGACATGTTCTTTGACACAATGATTCACTTTCTATTTATGAAGAAATTTTATCACTACTTACAGCCCAAATACACTGATCTAATACATGGTCCAAATCTCTGAACTTAAAAGAAAACTTAACCAAACTGCAATTTTTAAATAATGCATGATATTAACAAGATCACAGTATGAGAAGCAAAAGGGTGCATGAGGTATAGTATCCTATCAAAAGCATAGCACCATGGCTCGTACCTGTAATCCTAGCTACTTGGGAGGCTGAAATCTGGAGAACTGAAGTTCTAGGCCAGCCTGGGTAAACAGTTTGAGAAACCAACACTGTCTCCAAAATAACCAGATCAAAATGAACCCAAAGTGCGGCTCAAGCAGTAGAGTAACTGCTTTGCAAGCACAAAGCCCTGAGTTTAAACCTCCAACCCACCAAAACAATAAAAATAAAAGCACAGCACATAGAAAGCAGGTATCTAAAACAAGGTTTCAGTTAATTGTGTTGAAATAGTGAATTCAACCCTTTGCAATAAAAGAAGTTGTCTGGTGTGGGTTAGAAGAGTTGGCTTTTCCTGATCAACAGCACCAATGAGACAACTGGTCATTCTGTTGAGAGGCAGTTCCCTGCCCCATCCCATCAGTTTTGCTGAACCTCATCTCCATAGCTGTTGGCTGCTACTGCAACTGCTGTCCTGGCTGTGGCCTGTCTCAGTTTGAGTGAGAGTTGATGCAACTATCTTAGACTTGAAGGAAATTATGAAAAATTCACTCCCATACCAATCCCAGTACACAAAAGTGTAGAGTTAGAGAGTTGGTTTCAGTACTACAAAGAAGTTGATAGCACTTAAGAATAAACTGAGAAGTGAGAGAAGAAGAAGACTCTGTATTACCATTGGCCCAATTGACAATCACATATGATTTTTTTCAGATTTTTCCTGATTGCCATATCTTTTTCCATATACAGTTTGCCATAACACATCCAGTCTCTCAACAACATTACCAAGTTTTTTTTCCAACATTTTCTGTTAGTTTTCTACCTTCTAGTCCTCTATCTGCTTGCTCAAGCCTGAGCCAATGACCCTGGGGGCTACTGTCCCATCACCATCCTAGGAACAAGTCTCCTTCTTCTCCTGAGTGGGACCACCTATTTCCTCACTGATAGACATTAGCCTTGCTCAGTGTCCTCCTCTTTCAACTCTAGATCACCGTTAAAAACTTCCCACATAAAACTTAGGACTTAAAAGAAGTGGTAGGTAAACTTCCTGAGTACTTGAGTCTCTAGCAAGTTGCTATCCTATTGAACACAATTAAAGATTGGTTGAATACAAAAAAATGTAGGCTATGATCGTTTTCCTTCAAACTTTTCTCACTATGACCTCATTGTCCTCTGTTACAAAATCTACTTGTCAAGAAGTTAGATGTAGCTCTAATTCAACACTCTTCCCCTAGAATTGTTTGGGATATATTCTTTGCTTTCGATAGAACTTCAACTTTTAATCTCATTCCGTCTCCTCCTGATTTAAGAATTACAAGCTGACATGGAAAACCCATTTCAAGCAAATTTAAAGCTCCAAATTCTTTCAAAATTATGTTAGAATGAGTTTCGGTTTAACACGACAGAAACTTATAGCACCTTTTGGCACTAAAAAAAGAAGAAACAGCTGATCATTTTTTCAAATCTGTGTTGTAGGTAGAATTAGTACCTTTTCTTTTTTCCTTTCTTCCTTCCTTTCTTCTTTCCTTCCTTCTTCTTTCTTTTTCTTTCTTTCTTTCTTTCTTCCTGTCTTTCTCTCCAATACTGGGGATTGAACCCAAGGCTTTGCACATGCAGAGTGAGAACTCTACCATTTTGAGCCATTTCCTCAGCCCCCAAGTACCCATTCTTGAATAACAAGTTGTTTCCTAAAACATCATCTAACACTCACAGAGCACTATATATTATAAAGGACTGAATTCTAAATACTTTACAACTTGCTACTAGTTCAATGTAACCCTCATAGCAACCCTATGAGAAAGGAAAACTGAGACACAGAGGGCTTAAACTACTCAAAAGAACTCACAGCTGTAAATGGCTAATTCAGGATTTGTACCTAGGAAATCTTGTTCAGGAGAACATAAGCACTAAGCTATGTTGCTTCTCAAAAGTCGGATATATATGACTCCTTAAACTTTACATCATGGTTACACAATGAGTATTTTCACATTAAAAATGAATTTTAAAAACCCTATATGAAAATATAGTTAGTTATATTCTCATTTTCCTCAAAGAATTCCATCCTAAACTGGCTGGCTCTTCATCTGCTTGGCATCACGTATTTTCTGAGTCTACAGTGAGTGTTAAGTTGATGCTACCACACCACCACAGCACTAAACTTTCAAGTATAATGAGAGTCTCAGAAGAAAACTAACAACTTATTTCATTACTAGTAAAAACATTTTTCCCTCTACTTGGCTGATTTATCAAATCAGGTTAAACGCTCATGATTATGAGATTACCAAAAATTTAGTTTAGATCATAATAGCAGGTATTGACTGATATTTAACTCTGAAACTTTGCCCTTTTTTAACTGGCTTTTTATTCTAAACAAGAAAGAAAACAACACAGGTAATATTTTGAAGTATTACTTTTTCTATCTTCTTTCTTCTATTACTTTCACAGTGGAAGTCAATGAGCTGCATCTCTCATTTTTTTTTTTTTTTACCTGCTCCATTCCAAAACAAATGTCTTCATTTGGGAACATCATGGTGGCTTTGGTCCCATGAGGCCGAGCTTCCAGTCCTACCTCTGAGCTTAGTAACTGCAAGACCTGACACACATTGCCATTCTCTCTGAAACTCACCTTCCTCGTTTATAAACTAATAACAATTCTTCCCCTGCAGATTTTTTCCTGAAAATTAAAACCAACATGCATGAAGGAGTTGATCCAGATGAGCATTCAATAGACATCATTTTTTCTATCTTAGTATGTCTTAAGGAAAAGAAAGTGCAGTGTGTCTTTAAATGCAAATAGCCCACTCAGAAGTTTTGCCATCAATTAATTCTTCCAAAGTTTGAAAAACAAAAAACAACAACAACAAAAAAAAAGGGATGATTCCTGGAGTCAAGTCTCTGTACTCTAAGTCATGAAAATGAGTTTTAACTTCTCAAAGAATAAGATTTGTTAAATTGATCATTTGGGATGAAATCAAGCATAGTGAATACTAAGCAATTTTTAAAGATTTCTTCCTAAATGCAAATCTCTAATTATAATTATTGAGCAGATTCTTTTCTTTCCTTGTCCATATTAACAACCACATCTTTAAAACTCTTTCCAGCCCTTGCTAGTCAAATAGAAATGTTTAGCATTCTTTTTTCAAAAAGACCTTTCTGAAAGGGCTTCAGTTCCTCTATGAACAATTAAGCTGCTCTGAAAGTGATTAGTTTTCTCCTCATTGTTAGTTAGGAAGATGTTTCAAGTCTACCAAAGGCCATTATGAGCAGCCTGCCTTGAAATGCCCAGCTTTCCTGTTTGGTCTTGCTTTAAAGTATCTGAAAAAGAGTCTGAATTGGTTATAAATGAAGCATTCTGATCTTCGGCATTTCCCACTCAATCAACACAAGGAAATCACACTTACAGGCTGAATTCGAGATGGAAAAATGATGTCTTCTCATATGCTAAGAACAAGGTTTGACACATATGTCCTTTTCCCCTAAGCAGTCCTACAATGGTGTCACATGCTTTCAACTGCCTTCTTGGCAAGTAATCAGTCCTTATAAAGTCAGTCAGACCAAGAATTCTTGGATATAGTCAAGTATCCCTTTAAGGAGCTTTCCTGACTCCTGCCCAATAACATAATCACACTCAGCATTTACTTATGCATGCAAGAAACAATGTCCTGTTCAATACCAGCATCAAAAAATAAAGCATGAGAGAAAACATGTGGTTTTTGTTTTTCTGATCCTGGCTTACTTCATTTAACATGATGTCCTCTAATTGCAACCATTTACCTTCAAACCATATGTCATTATTCTTTATGGTGGAATAAAACTCCATTGTGTATATATACCACAATTTCTTGATCCATTCTTCAGTTGTAGGGCACCTGGGTTGTTTCCATAGCCTGGCTATTGTGAATAGTGCTGTGATGAACATCAGGGTACAGGTGTCTCTATTGTATCCTGACTTACATTCCTTTGGGCAGATGCCCAGGCTGGCTCACATGGCTGTTCTATCTTTAGCTTTTTGAGGAATGTACATACTGCTTTCCATAGTGGTTGCACTAATTTGCATTCCCACCAACAGTGTATATGGGTTCCTGTTTCACCACATCTTTGCCAGCATTTAATGTTGTTATTGCCCTTGAATATGGCCATCCTAACTGGGGTGAGATGAAATGTAAGTGTTGTTCTGATTTGCATCTCTTTTATAACCAAGGAAGTTGAACACTTCATGTATTTACTGATCATTTGCACCTCTTTGAGAATTCCATGTTTAATTCATGTGCCCATTTTTTTCACTGGGATGTTGATACTTTGGGGGTTGAGTTTTTTGAGTACCCTATAGATTCTGGATATTAATCCCTTATTGGATGAGTAACTGGCAAAGATTTTCTCCCATTCCTGTCTCTTCAGTCTAGTGACTGTTTCTTTAGCTGTGCAGAAGCTCTTTAGTTTGATGCAGTCTCATTGTTCATTATTTCTCTTAGATGCTGGGCCTTTTGAGTTCTACTTAGGGAGTCATTTCCTATACCTACATGTTCCAGTGTATTTCCTACTACTTCCTGGAGTTGCTTCAAGGTTTCAGGCCTTATATCAGGGCAGAGATAAAGCCAAAAGATAATCATATACATAAAAACAAGCATGATCATATACAAACTCATACGTAGAACATGTTTGCAATAGTGGAACTACTGTATGGAAAACGGGGAGAGAAGGAAAGGAAAAGAGAATGATAGAGCATCACTAATATTATAAAGCATAACATCTGTGAAGGTAAAGAATATAAGGATATGTATTGAAAGCTATTGAAAACTGGGGGATGGAAGTTAAAAGGGTACGGGAGAGTAATGGAAGAGGTTGACTGGACCAAAGTAAAGTATACTCACAGCAGAAATACATTGAGAAATCCCTTTGAACATCAACTCAAATACTAATAACAAAAAACAGGTACAGTAGGGGGTACAAAAGGGAGGGGGGAAGGTGAATGAAGGAGATTAAGTTGAGGGTATATGGTTGATGGCTTTCATACACCTACATGGAACAGAACAAAGAAAGCTCTTGCATTTGTTTTAAATGGGTGGGGAGGGGGATGGTGGTACAGACGATGGGGCAATGAAACTAATGAACAATGTAAGCCTAATTGGAATTGTCATTATGAATCCCCTCCTATAATGCATATGTCATAACAAAAAATTTAAAAAATGAAAAAAGCAGGAAGCTGGGCACTGGTGGCTCACCCTGTAATCCTAGCAACTCTGGAGGCAGAGATCAGGAGGATCAAGTTTCAAAGTCAGGCCCAGGCAAATAGTTCATGAGACCTTATCTTGAAAATACCCAACACAAAACAAGGCTGGCAGAGCGACTCAGCTGTTGAAGCACCTGCCTAACAAGCATGAGGCCCTGAGTTCAAACACCAGTATCACCAAAAGTAAATAACTGAATGAATAAATATGTAAATAAAATAAAGCATGAAGATTGCACTCAGGGTTCACTCACATTTATAAAAGGTGGTGGTGCTTTGCACCTCTGCTACATGTCACCTTTTTAATTGACGTGTGTGTTTTCAAATTGCTGTTTTATAAAATAAAATTATAAACACTAATAATCTAAGGTATGCTTAAAAATTGCATAAATGCCTCTAGCATTTTTTAATAAAGATTTTGATTTATATCAGTTTACTCTCAATTGTCAAATTATCTAAATATAAACATAAATTGAACATAATATATATGAATTAAAAACAGCCCTATTTCTAATCATTTGTACTAAGGAATTAACCCAAACGGATCCAAACATGTAACAATGTAATATCCATCATAGCTATAATGCTGAAAACTCAGTATAACAAATCTATGTGTATACACACACATACACACACACATAGATATATAATGAATCCTTTGAAATACTATATAGCAATAAAACATATAAATATAGTTTCCAAAGCATATTAATAACATAGGAAAATGTCATTAAATCAAAACAAACACATAAAATAACATTGCAGAATGCTCCAAATTGAATATCTATTTTATGTATCTGTATATTTGTAAATGTATACATTATTCAATATTTAGAGGTATGTATTTATTTGTGTAACTATGTAGGTATATAAATACATATAAAACATTGAAATGATACACATAAAAGTGAAAGTAATGGCTAATTTTAGATGATGTCAATTATAGAGGAAATGTAATATTCTTTTTATTTCACTTATGTTCCATGTGCTATTGAATATGTATTTTTTATTAAAATGTCTTTTTTGATTTGAGAATAAACCTCACTGGGGCATTGAATCATAATTCTGTAGCACTGTGCCAATGGCTTTGATAGTTATGACAAAGGTACCTAATGACCTTCTGAAATCTATTCTGTCTTTCTTAGCAGCAGAGATACAGAGAATGCTACTTGCTTCCTAGAATTAAGCTTTGCACTTTTCAACTTCCCATTCAGCTGGGTGTGGTCACGTGTCCTATACTAAGCCAATTAAATATGGGTAGATGGGACTTTTTCTGTGAAATCTCGTTAATGGAAAATGATGAGATAGAAGCACATTTTTTGCCCTTCTACATTTTCTCTTCTCATGACCTGAAACAAAAGAGATGGCCTTGAAGATGGAGGTCAAGATAGAATGGCAGAACTTAGCCCTAAAGGAAACCTGAGTCTTTTGACCATGAAGCCCAAGAGAGATACATTTCTATCTAATTTAAGTTATGTTATTGGGGAATTCTTCTCTTTTGTGCATCCTCTACAATCATCCCAGCAACACGGGTCCCTGGCAACCTGAGCAATTACATTAACATGTAGCAGCAGAAATTATAATGTCATTATCAACTTCAGAACAATATTTTCCATATTTGGCCACAAAGAACTAAAGCAAAAAGAAAAAGAAAATTCAGGGCAGCAAGAACTGGAGCAATTCCTGAGAAATATGTATGAGGCTGGCATTCCCAAATACCGGGTAACCATCTTCCATTAAAATATTCTAATCTTTCCCTGGCATGCTTCGCTCCATCAGTTTATTGTTCCTGACAGACTAGTGAAAATCCCTGAGGATTCTTTTTCTTCAGACTTTCTCCATAGCTATAATTATTAAATTATTCATTTTTGTAACCTGATCACTCCTTGGCAGGGTTAAATCTCTCCCTTTCAAGCTAAACTATTTCATGTCTAATTGCTTAATTAGAAATTTTTAATTACTAAAATTTTATGAAGCCCTAATGAAATTTCAGAAGTAAAATGTATACTATATTAGGCTAATTTTATGACTATTTCCTCATTCACTTTGGGTTTCATTTGTCATAGGTGGAGTCATGAGTTTTTAAAACACAATGCAACACTTCTACTACTTCATTCCAAATGACGGTACAATTCAATATTTCCTTTCTGTTAAACTAAGCACTCTGCTACAATCCCACCGTAGCTTCCTAGTTCAATACTGGATTTCCATCTCATTTTTCTGAAATGTATTCTGGTTCACCTTCTGGGGCTGGACTATATTGAATTCCTTTCTAGAGATGGTTGAATCTTACTAGTTTGTCCTTCCTAGAAGTTGTATCTCTTTACACCCTCAGTGATTGGACAGCATTCTCTTCCAAACCAGAATTGTGGCTTTACCTAAACTACCTTTCTACTTGTGCTATTCTGGCATCAGAGCAAAAGTATTAATAATGGCTAACACTTACTGAGCATTTACTGTGTGCCTTACGTACCAGACGCTGCTCTGGACACTTTAAGTAAGTATCTTAGTAAGTTCTCAAAACTATCCTATGCACAAACAAAACATTTTCAAAAGGCAGAGTCTGAGGTCCAGAGAATGTTAAAAACTTGCCATAGGTCACACAGTCTATGTGTGGCAAATCCAGAATTTTTCCTAGATTTGTATGAAGCTATAGGCTGAAACTAATGTGATAAAAGATTTATGAACGTAAATCTGAAATAAAACACTGTGTGTACATTTGCAATCCTGGTAGACAGGATTCCTCTATACCTGACTTGGTCTCTGTGCCCTAATGGTTCCCATCCCATATGTCTCCATGGATTAGTCTTTGGTCAACTATTCTTACGTGTATGTTATAATGTCCTCCTCAGTTATTTGGGGTTAAGTCATGAGTTCTTAAAGCACAATACAACACTGTTAGTATTTTATTCCAAATGATGGTATAATTCAACATTTCATCCTTTCATTCAATCTTTGAACATAGATTTGAATCTCAAATATGTTAACCTAGCTTGGCTGACAAAGACATACCTCTGCATATATAACTTCTAGGACAGATATTCAGTGTATGACCTAAAGGAAGCCAAGCTGGGTTAATATAAACAAAGACTCTTCAAATGAGCACCAGGTTTTAATGCTCTTGCCTAGCCAAAGACATATCTCATCAGTGAACTCTCCTTATTCTAGTTGCTATTTAACTTCTCTACAGCCCTTTCCTAAGAAAATAACTCAACAGTTACCTAAACTTTCAGTTTCAAACATCTCTTCTCCCTTCTTTCTTGAACCACTTCCAAATTAAGCTTTGACCACCAACATTCTAAAGAAGTAGCACTTGTCAAGTTACCAGTGAGCTTCATGTTGCAAATCTGATAGGCAATTTTGATAGATTTTTTTTCTTCTGGGACTACATGAAAAGGTAAGAAACCCTAATACATATTGAATGGATAATACAGAACCAAATTACACATAGAAAGTCACAAGAGAGCATTGCTTATAACCTAACCACAAGGAAAAGTCAGGTAATTTACAAAATCATAACTTTACTGAAGCCCATAGAGAGCTAAGGTTGTAAGGTAACCAGGTGAACAGAATTCCATAATCAAAAAGCTCCTAGGAGGAGAGATGAAACATATAATTGTTTTCACTTTTGTAAAATCACAAGAGGAAACTGTCATTATAAAAATGAGTGAGAAGAAAGCAGTTAATATAACAAATTCCTTTTTTTCCCCAGTATGTGGCTTGCTAATTCATTTTCTTTTTTAAAATTCATTTTAACTGACACCTAAAGCACAAAATTGCACACATTAATATTTCACACAATGTTCTGATGTATAATGTTTTGAAATGTGTACCACATTCCTGTTATCTGTAATCACTCTCTTGGACAATAGCTCACCAGAAATTCTTGCTTCTATGTAACTATAACTTAGCATTCATTGACCAATCTTTCCCAATCCCTCTTTCTACCAAGCTTTGCCAATCCTCTGGTAACTACCACTCGACTCTCAACTCGTATGCCTGGCTCTGGGCCTAGTTTTCATGGATAGACAAATCCCAGGATATTATGTCACTCCTGCAGTTACCATTGCACCAAGCTGTGTCACACGAGGCTCATAGCCTGCAAGACAAGTACAGCACTAGGAAGGACCAAGGCCCACACTCATAGCTGCTGGAACCTGCACAGTCTTTGAAGGAAGATGGTCCACTCCAAGGCTGGAAATGATGCAGGTGGAAATCTGAGTCTATCCCAGTTCCCTACCTGATGCCTGAGTGGTCTGGAGGCTCCATCTGTGAGCTGTGGCCTTTGGTTTCTACCAGGTACTGAGTCTCACCATAATGAGCCCTACACTTGTCTCAAGCAAAGTCCTAGGCTAGCTTTCCACACCCAACTGGGATGGTCCTGCTCCCCACTCTGCAGAAAAGTTTGAGAAGGAGTGGCTGCTGTCAGCAGCTTAGCCTAATACAGTTCCAGCAGCTCAGTTCATGGGTATTGGTCTGGTTGTAGAGAAGGGGGCAATTGTACAAAAAGAAGAGCTTCTTTGGGCTATCAGGGAACATGTGACTTTGCAAATCAAACCTTTATTTTATAAGGAAGCATACTTATTTGTAGTTAAGACATGCAAATTCTAAAAAAGTGGGATCTAGGCACATGGATAACAAACTTGAGGGACCCTCTAAGGTTCAAGGTTTAATTATAATCTGCTCTTTAGCCAACACTTGGTTTTGTTGTGGTAGACACTGCAGTCCATTTCAAGTCTGAAGCATGGACTCAATTCACTATCTCTCAAAGTGAAGGCATCTCTCTCCCTGCTGGACTGTTTGAACTTGGGGAAGGGATGATGGAAGCAACTCTTTCCTTCTGGCCTTCTTCACCACATCTTTTTATTTTTAATATTAAAACAGGCACTACAGCCCCTCACCAGATATCCCTAGCTGTTGTGAGGGTGGTTTGGTGTGTGAACAGTTATTCAGCTTGGTGTGTCTGTCAGGAGATCACAGCAGGATCTCCCTCAGTCGCCATTTTGTTCCACCTCCACCAAATCCTTAAAGACCATCTATGTACTGGCCCCTGGACGCAAAGTGAGTCTGTACTCACTCACTGTAACCTCTATTAAATTTAAAAGGCACAGTTGCTATTCTCAGACCTGGTAAGGAGTATTTAATGACAAATAGTGGTTTTACTTTTAATATACCTGCCTCTGAGATGATCAAATATTTTAAGGTTATAGTACTTAGTTTCTATTTCACTGAAGCCTCATAATACAGCATAGGAAGGAAAAGCCAGATAATATTAAAGATAGCTGCTCTTCACTTTGCTAGGAGGTTACATTCCAACAAACTCATCATTCATTGAAAATATCATAAGTTGAAAAGGCATTTAATACACCTAACCTACCAAACATCACAGCTTAGCAGCACTGCACTGCACAATTATGTTAGTTACCTTTATGATTGCCTGGCTGTCTGGGAGGTGCAGCTCACCACCACCACTCAGCATGGTGAGAAAAGAACTCACCACATGCTAATGGAGGAAGAGATCAAAATTCAAAATTTGAAATATAGTTTCTCCTGAATATAAATCATTTTTCACCATTATAAAGTCAAAATATCATAATCAAAATCATTGTAAGTCTGGGAACTGTAAATAAAAATTCTAAGGAGAAGAGAGAGAAAGTGAAGCAGAAGAAATTATTGAAAACATAATGATTGAGAATTTTTCAAAATTAATGACCAAAAATTAACTATGGATCTGAGAATCTCAAACAGTGACAAGATGGATGATGGTCATAGTGTGCATATGAGCATATACAAATAGACATTCCTAGATCAATATTAAACTGTTGGAAATAAAAAAGAGAAAATCTTAAAGGCAACCATGGAGATGTGGAGGAAACAGTAAGCTGAAGAGAAGTTATATACACTAGAAGATGATATCTTAAAGAACTGAAAAATAATTCAGCCTAGAATTCTATACCAGGCAAAAAAAAAAATTCAAAAATGGAGGTTAAGTGAATACTTACAGACCAACAAAAACTTCAATGTGCAATACAAGAAAGTTTAAAGGAATCCCTTCTCTTTTGTGCATGACTGGGATTTGAACTCAAAATCTTATACTTGTTAGGCAAGGACTCTACCAATTAGCCATAATTCTGGCCCTCTTGACTTCAGGTCATTTCTCAGATAGGGTCTCACTTTTTGCCTGGGGCTTTGGATGGTGATCCTTCTACTAACGGCCCCCTATTTAACAGGGATATCAGGCCACCATGCCAGCCAAAGGAACTTCTTTATGTAAGAGTGTTACACTAATTGAAAACCTGAATCTACACAAATAAATGAAGAATGCCATGGTAATAAAAATGGGGATGAAGACAAAAGGCAGTTTTTAAAATTTTTTGACACTTAATTGTAGTTGACAATCTAATGCAAAAAGGACAGAGCACATTTTAGAATTAATAACATTTACCAAAGTAAAGTATATGACATTATAATACAAAGGACGCAAGGAAGGAAATGGGAGGACATAGCACTGAGTTTCCTAAGCTAAGTGTGGAGTAGTATATTACTTGAAGGTAGACTGTTGAAAATATATATCAAAACCCTAAAGCAACCATTTTAAAAAGTTTAAAAAGAAGTGGTGTGGGTAATAAGCCAATGGAGTAGATAAGCTGGAATCACAGAAATCCCTCAATTAATTGAGAAGGTAAGAAAAAAATTGAAAAGCAAGAAAACAGGGTACAGGAAAAATAGAGGACTCACTACAGATTACTAATTTAAATGAAAACATTAATAATTCTACTACGTGTAAATGGTCTAAACACTAAAACTAAGTCATAAGTACACAAATTATATTACAAAAACATTTTCCTTAGATAGAAAGGTATAGATGAGTTTAAAAACCAAAAGATGGCAAAAAGTATGCCATTAAAACACTAATCAACAGAAATCTTCAGTTGCTTAATTGGTATTAGACATTGTAGGCTTCAGAATAGGAAATATTTCCAAGGATAAAAAGGTCATAACATTAGGATTTATCAAGAACAGTTAAAAAAATGCTTGGGTTGATGGTGCTTACTTGTAATCCTAACTCTGCATGAGGCAAAGTTAGGAGGATCTTGGTCAGAGGCTGACCTCAGGTAAAAGTAGGAGACCCTATCTGAAAAATAACTACAACAAAAGTGGCTGAGGGTGTGGCTCAAGCATGATGCCATGAGTCCAGGCCCAGTTCTGTAAAAAAAAATGCAACAAGATAAGTGTAAAAATCCTAAATACACACGTACCTAAGTGAAGGAGCTTGAAAACAGAGTAAAGAAACTAAAAGATAGAAATAAGACAATCCACAAAAACGGAAATTCCAATATTCTCTCGGCAAGCAGTAAAACAAATAGGAAGTGAAAATCAGTAAGAAGGCAGAAGATATGAACAATATTCTAGTCCAATTTTAGTTAGCAATATAGCAGCAACAGTAGATTATGCAGTGTTTGCTGGTCACACTGACCAGTGTAATCTGTATTCTGCCTCATAAAGCATATTCCAATAAAATTCTAAACTTTGAGTAATACAAGGTATGTTTACTGTTACAATCAAATTAAAAAACTAGAATACAAAAGCAGAATAGTTTTCTTGAAAATTGCCAAATGTTTGGGAACAACATCTATTTTGTCCATGAGTCAAGGAAATTATAAAAAGGCCAGTGCCTATGGAGAAGCACTCATAGTAGAAAAAAAGAGAGAGAGAAAGAAAAGAAAGACGATCTAAGCTTCCACTCTAAGAAACTCTAGAAAAAGGAAAAAAATTAAATCCATAGTAAGCAGAAAGGAGAGGAAAATAAAAATAAACCAGAGGTCTCTTAAATAGAACACAGAGAATAATGGAGAAACTCAAAGAAAGCAAATGTTGACTCAGTAGAAATCCTTAATATCAATAGAATGGCAGGCTTATAGAAATAGTAACAAAAAGGATTATTTTTAGATAGGTGCTGATGGCTATGCCTGTAAATCTAGCTACTAGGGCAGCGGAGATTTGGAGGATCACAATTTGAGGCTAACCCAGGCCAAAAAAAATCTTGCAAGATCCTACCTCAATGTAAGAAAGCTGGGCATCGTGGCATGCACCCAGAACCCCAGTGACAGCGGGAAACATAAAATAAACTGGCTTGGGCAAAAAAAGAAACACTATCCCCAAAATAACTAGAGCAAAAAGGGCTGAAGATGTGGCCCAAGCAGTAGCACGCCTGCTTGCCTAGCAAGTATGAAGCCCTGAATTCCAATCCCAGTACTGACAAAAAGAAAAAAGAAAAAATATTTTTACAAACTTAAGAAGTAGAAAAAATAATGTTGCAGATAAAACACATTAAGAGGATTCAGACATCTTATTAATAACTTCATGCCAAATAATTTTCAAGAGGTATTTTGAGACAAGTTCTTGTTATATAGCCTAAACTGGCCTTGAACTGGTGAACCTCTTGTCTTTGCCTCCAAAACATGCAAACAAATTTGACATCTGAGATTAAATGGATGAATTCATTGAAAGACACAAACTCTCAAGCCTCAAGAAAGAAGCAACATATTTATGTCTGTCAAAAAATTAATTCATAATTTAAATCTTTCTCACAAAGTAAATACTAAGAAAACTTTACTGGTGAATAATATTAAAAACTTATAGATAGTGTATCAGAATTTCAGTTCTACACTGTAGTTTCAGAACACAGTCAAAGACACTATACTTACCGATTTATCTACTAATACAATAAATTGACACAAAGTTCTGACAAAAATAATATTAAAAAAAAGAAAAATATATACAGACCATTCCTCATAAAGATATATACAAAGATTTCAACCAATTAATAAATCCAACTGACAAGTATAATATATCATGACTAACTACATTTATCTGAGGATGCAAGATAGGTTCTAAAATCAATGTTGTATACCATGTCAACAAAATAAAAGAGAAAAACTATGATCATCTTAACAGATGCAGAACTTTTGAAAAAAATACAACATTAGTTCATGTTAAAATCTCTTAACAAACAAGAAATAAAAGAAACTACTTTGATCTGGTAAGGATATCTTTGAAAAGCTACATTAAACATAATACTTAATGATGTGAGTCTGAATACTCCCAAGATCATGAATAAGACAAGGGTATCTACTCCAACCATTTCTATTCAACCTAGGAGTGAAGGATCTAGCCAGTGTCATAAAGAAACAAAGAGAAATGAAAGCCATACAAATCAGAAAGAGTGAAGCAAACCATTTTTATTCACAGACAATATTGTCTATTTAGAAAATCTCAAAAAGGTTATCAAAAAATGGAAGTAACTGGAGATCGTCATGTGAAGCAAAATAATCTACTCAGAAAGGCAAATACAGCATGTTTTCTCTTATATGATGAATCTAGATTTGTTTTTTAAAATAGACATGAAAGTAGAAGAGGGATTATTTGGAAAGAAGAAAGGGACCAGTGGGAGGGAATGGAGGACAAGAAGGTAATGGGGATGAATTTCATCAAAGTACATTATATAAATGCATGAAAATGTCATGATGAAACCCACTAAATGTACAAAAAAAAAGAATATGTGTATAGCAGCAATTGCAAGTTGAAATAATAATATCAAAATAGTTTCAAAAATGAAATAATTAGGAATAAATCTAACAAAACATATATAAGACCTATATTATAAATACACTATGAAACATTGATGAAATAAATCAAAATAAGTCTAAAAAAAATGAATCTAAATAAATGGTGAGATATATCATGTTCAATGAGTGATATATCATGTTCAATATAATTGTGTCTAACCAATGTAATTATTAATTCATTAACTTATCTACAGATAAAATACACTGTTAATCTAAATCTGAGCAGAATTTTAAAAAGGAAATGCTGGTTATATAATGTATATGTAAAGGCAAAAGAACTAGAAGAGATAAACCATTTTTGAAGTTGGATAATTCACACTAATTTTTTTAAAGTAAGTATAGAGGAGTCATCAAATCAATATGGTATTGGAAAAAGAATAGACATACATATTTATACAACAGAAGAGAGAATCAAGATAGATTGGTACTCAGCTGCCTTTCCCATTTTATTGACTCCTGCTCAATCTTTGCTGGTTCTATCCTCAGCCTCATAATACCAAAGTTCCCCCAAAGCCCCTCCCTGAGTCTTCTCTGCTCTATTGATAATCGTGTCTTTAGCGATGTCAAAGTATCTCATGTTTTAAATATCACCTACGTGATTCGCAGATTTATACCTGACTCTGGGATCTATCCTGTGGACGTTAGAATTCTATATCCAATGGCCCATTCAACATCTCCACTTGACTCTCTAATAGACATCTCAAAATTTGCATCGCCTAAAACAAACAGTTGATATTCTCTCCAAAGTCTGCATTCTAGAGATTTCTCTTTTGACCCACTGAAGCTTCTTCCCTCTAGTTGCCTAGTCCAATTAATTTAGAATAATCCCTTATCCTATTATCACAGGCCACGGCTGCCTTATGAGGCTATTCTGTTGTTTCTACTTTGAAAATATCACACTCCTCTATCTTGAAAAATATCTACAATCCAATCCCTTTTCACAGCTTCTGTTGCTGCTGCCTGTTCAAAGTCATCAGTATGCACTGGTCTCTCTTTTTTTCTCTATTGCATCGACCCTGCCGATCTGTCTCCCACACAAATCTAGTGATCCTGTTAAAGTGTTCAGAGCACTTACTTCCTGCTCATCGTCCTCCAATGATTCCATCTCACGCAGAGCAAACGACAAGGTCCTTGAAATGGCCTTCTATTTCCTACCTAACTAAGCCTCCATTATCTCCTTGATCTTCTTATTAATGCTCTTGTGTTGGCTTTTGCTACCTCAATCTCTCTGGCCTACTGCTGTTCTAGGAGAAAACGTGACACCTCCCCCAGCCAGGGCCTTTGTATTTCAATTCCCTGTGCCTCAAGTACTCAGCTTCAAGATAGGAGGCTCACTCCCTCAATTCCCTAAGCCTGTTAAAATGTTATTTTTTTCAGTAAAGTCATCTCAAATCTCCATAACACCCCGTTATAATTCCCACTCCCACTTCTTTTTTTGTGTGTGTAATACATAACAAACTATATTCTTATTCATAAATACACTTTCAAATACATATGCACACATACAGAGAAACATATACTAGATATTTTTCTCTTTATTGTTGGTCTCATCATAGTATTATTATGTACACTCTATGTGGATGGGGATATTTTATTTGTTTAAAAAATACTACAAAAGTGCTAAAATGGGAATAAATATGTACGAAATAAACAACTGAGTGACTCAACACTTTTTTCATATGAGATCTGAACACATTAATGGAGATATACCAAATGGAATAGAAAACAGAGCTTTCTACTTAATAAGTATGCATGAAACATCTAACATTTGCAAGTTCACTTTGTTTATATGATGCAAATGCATGATTTATTTTTCTCTCAGTTTTTCTCTGAGAAAAGCTTCTAATCCAATGAAGCAGGTCCCCAATCCTTACTTTTTTCACATATGACACCATATCATACAAATTTAACTGAATCAATTGTGCATTTTTTCCACAATTGGCTGTATTAAATTCATACTAGGTCTGAAAAGAAAATCTTTCTTCAAATCCTTTGTGACATTTGTGACAACATGGATGGAGCCAGAGATCATTACAGTAAGTGAAATAAGCCAGGCATAGAAAGATAAGAGCCATGTGATCTCATTTATATATAAAATCTAAAAAGTGTTGATCTGATTGAAATTAAGAGTAGAATGATGGTTACCAGAGACTGTGGAGAGTGGAGAAGAGGGAAGGATGGGGAAAATTTGATCAATGAGTATCAAGTTACAGTCAGATAGGAGCAAGACATTCTGATGTGATATTGCTGGGTATGGTGACTTTAAATAACAATAATGTACATTTTAAAAAGCTAGAAGAAAGGATTTTTTATCATACAAATGATAACTATTTGAGGAAATAGAAGTATCTATTCTGATTTGAACATTACCAATTATACACATGGATTAAAACATCACATGATACCCCAAATATGTACATAAGAATTGTATCACTTAATAAAAGAAGAAAATCCACCAAAGGACTAAAGAAAGTCTCAAGGTTCCATTGTCATGCATTTTGGTGAGTTATGTTTAAAGGGGATACAATTTGAGAGAAAGTACATAATAGAGTAAAACTAACATATGTGGATCTGCCTGTATGCCAGCACATCACAGGCTTGTCAGCAATTTATAGGTTATTTTATTTCTAATCTTCATCTTATTGTATTTGCCTTTGGAAAAGGAAATCCTCCTTACTTTTTTTTTTTTTTTTTTGGCAGTACTGGCATTTAAACTTAGGGCCTCATGCTTGCTAGGCTGGTGCTCCACCACTTGAACCACGCCCCAGAACTTTTATTTTTTGATAGGGTCTTGCATTTTTGCCCAGGGCCAGCACCAGACTGTGATCTTTCTACCTACAGCCTCCCACACAGTTGAGATCAAATTGTGCACAACACATCTGGCTTATCAATTGAGTTTGGGTCTCACTAACTTTTTGTTCAGGCTAACCTCTATCTGGGATCCTCCCAATCTCTACCACCTAATAAGTAACTGAGATTACAAGCACGAGCTATCACACCAGCCTTACCTCTTGTTTTATAAAAGTTATCTTTACTGATAAGGGACTCAAATTGCTATTTAAAATCCATAGTTTAAAAAAGGATATAATGAAACCTATGAGAATTTATGCTTACAAGAGAGTTTCATAAGTTTTATTATTCCCCCGAAGAGTTGAGTCTATAATAAGTAAAGAAATCTTCTTTAATCTGTCAGGTTTTTCTCTTGTCAATAGGAATAATATAAAATGATTTTTGTGGTTACTAAAATGTATCTCATATGTGATAGTGAGCCATCTAAATTAGGTCAGGCCAAAACAATACATCGGGTTCTTTTATCCTGAATTCTGGATTTGCAGCATAATAATTCATTAAAGTAGTCTAAATGTGTGCTAATGATCTTGAAATTCAAAATAGCAACTTAAGAACAAGAGGCAGCAATGAACAACCTGGAACTCCAGGAAAAATGTACATTTCATAAACTCTTAAACTTTTAATTTCAACTTACCTTTAAAGAAAGTATTTTAAACACATTTGGCTTTCAAATAACTGGCAGCTCTAAGCACAATTTAAACATTAAGAGTTATATTTAAAAATATCACTATTTTGAGGATTTATTTTAGTAGTATCCTTTATGAATTCTGTTTAGCAGCAATTTTTGGTATTATAGAGTTTATTGGGGTTTTAAAATTTATTTTAATGATTAAATCATAAATAATTTACTGTTATCACATAACTGTAGCAATCACTACACAGCAACATTATAACATAAAGTTTAAAAATAACAAGAATTTATGTGTTCTCTGGCCCTAAAATTTTATAATTTGCCTGAATATAAATTATAACATTAAGAGTATGGGCTAAATATTTCTAATTTTTTTAACAAGAAAACAAAACTCATAAACACACATTGGTAAAAACATAATTAAATGTCAGGAGTTCCCAAAGGATTCATGATGGAAACTGACTCATGGCCCGCTCAGTATTTTTCAGGTACCATAAGCCTAATTAAGCTTGTGAATGACTGGAGTCTGTGAAAGAACTAAGAAGCAATCAGTGGGAGGTAACTAAGAAGATTCTAACCCCAAATGTAAGGGACTAAATGAAGTCAAATTTCAACAAAGGAATAATAATCTTTTGAAGATAGCATTCTGACCTCAAATCTAAGTCATATTTTATGTAATTATATGTTCATCCCTTTTATGTAGGGACTTGGTACTTAAAGTCTCCCTTTAAAATTTGAAGGTACTCAATAGCATTACACATTCAGTTTTGATCAGCAAACCCCCCAAAAGGGATTTGTGCCTTCTGAGAAGGAGGGGAGGACATGCTGAGGAGGGCTAGTTCCATTAGGGGAAGATGCTCTCCATCTCTTCTTTTCCAGGTTTCCCATGGGTAACACTGATCTCACCACGCCACATCAGCTCTTGGACAAGCTAAGGACCTTTTTTTTTTTTTTGCCTTTTCCAGTAAAGACACTACAGATCTACAGGTCTCCCACTTAGCAAGGAGTAGATTGCTCTATGCTTTCCTTGGTGATCTTAATACTGTTTTCTCTTTGTAAGGCTGGTGCTGCCACTTTCTTGGTGCCTGCTGGAAGGTGTTTCTTCACTTCTCCCTACCAAAGCATCACTTGCCCTTGCTCCTCTTATCTCACAACAGCATGCTGCCTCTGAAGGCCCATGTACAGCTATGACACTTCCATTCTGATATGACTACCAATGGGATACCAAGGGTCATATCAGAACAGCAATCAAACTTTCTGTCAATGTTCTACCTAAGAGATTCAATTCTCTCCTATCTCTGGGGTTAAATTACCAAGTAACCTAAAACACAATTCTCGAAAGTGATTGTGCCTTCTCATTCAAGTATCATTGTATTTACTGTCTCCTACAGCCTAATCAATAGTCTAATATCCTTGTCACTTCCCAAAAGACATAAACCAAGTTAATTGACCCAGCTTGGAAATTTTCTTTTTTAAGAAAAGCTCTCTTTAATTCCAAAATCAAGTAATCTAAATATTTGGTCAATTATAAGTGCTAAATTCCAAAGTAAGGAGTGGAAAATGAAGAGTACTGAAACGCCTGTAGCTCTTCAGACCACATTGCTGAAGTCATTTGAACAATTTCCCCATCAATCTCTTATGTAAACATCATCAGACACCAGCATGAAGGATTCAAGCTATGTCACTTGTCAAATGAGGCTGGGCTGCAGCCTCTCCTTCCTCTACCAGCTGTGTGACCTCACATAAATCCTCAGCCTCTCTCAGCCTCTTCTATCAATCAAGGGTGAGATTTGGAGCAGGTGGCCAAGTGAGTCAGAGACTCATAGCTCTTTGATGCATGAAACCTACCTGCACCTGTCCCTCCTGAAGACTCTACTTTTTCTAGCAAATCTCAAGTGGACTAGCATTTCCTAATCTAAAGGAAGCTAAATCCACAATAATACCCACTACAGAAACTGAAATACATCGGGTTGTGCAAATCCTTTCTTCTTGTGCATCAGACGGGAAAATATTCTTTCTTGATTATTATTTTTATTATATAAATTATGAGTGTGATAACTTGATTCGTGTATAGAGTATGTACTGATCAAATTGAGGTGTTGATCATTTCCATTTCCTTAACTATGTTTTAGAATGGTTACTCATTCAGCCTCAGTGATTGCTAGAGGGTGGGAGGGAGAGGCAGAAAAGGGATAGATGGAGGTTGGATAACAGGTATTAAAACAGTGAGCAAGAATTAAGTTCTTGTGTTCTATTGTTCTGTTGGAACGAGTACAATTCACAATAACCTATTATGTGTTTTATGAATACCTAAAAGACAGTCTCTCAAAGGCTCCAAACATAAAGTAGTGCTACCGAGATAGAAATGTTAATTACTCTGATTTGATCAGTACATATTGTACACATGCGTGGCAATATCACCCTGTACCCCACAAATATGTACAATCACTAGAAATGGGAAAGCATTTTACTAGTGATCACCAGCCAGTGATTTCCACAGGAAGACAGAGCTTAATTTTGCTACCAACTGTACATAAAAGCCATGACAAGCATTTGGGTTATTGGGCACCTGGAACCCTAAAACAGATCATGCTCTGCTCAGAAGGTCCACCTTCCTGGAACTCCTGAGGCTGGCTATGATTAGTTCTAACACCACGAACACTAGTTCACACATCAGTATGACTCTCCAGTCAGAGCAACTCCCTAGAAATTCCGTGTGTGTCTGTGCATGTGCATGTGTGTGTGTCTGAAGGAGTTTGAACTTGGGACCTCATGATTGCTAACCAGGCACTCTACCACTTGAGCCATACCCCAGCCCTTTTTTGCTTTAGTTATTTTTTGCATCAGGTCTCACATTTTTCCTCAGGGGACAGTCTCAGACCATGATCCTCCTATCTATGCCTCCCATGTAATTGGGATTGCAGACTTTGCCGTCTCTCTGCCATTCTTAGTTTTTTTGGTTTGAGGGGTATTGCTATCATTAAAAACGTTAGTTAATTGCAATCCTCTCTTAGGTAGCTTGCTTTTTTCTTATTCAATCGCAGCTGCTGGTATGCATTGAACATGTACCAATACACTCACATACATGTGTACATGTATGTGCACACATGTACACATGTGCACGATCACAAATATACCCACAAACACATTCTCACACAGATGTACATACACACACAACTCACAAAATGGTTCAATACAAATGCAGGTGGTGGCTTTCAAGTCAAAGATTTTTAACCCTAGCAACCAGGTGAATATTCACTGTCAAAACAATAAAGAAGGTTACTGTGAAATTATTGTAAGATAGGAAAAATATGCCTTATAAACTGATGTAGGTTTACCTGTTTACCTGATTAAGCAGTATTTATTTATATTCTCTACTGATAACTTCTAAATAAACTTCTAAGACTAACCTAATTAAACTAAAAAAATTCAATAACTGTGATGTTCCAATTACTTTTGCTTATTACTAAAAATAACATTACAATATGAGCAATAATAATCTATATCATGAAGTTTTTGACTTGTATAAATATATATTACTGAGTCTAGCTTTTAAATACATTCTCTGCATTTTTAGTGCCCATTCTAATATATAAGTTGAATAAAACTGCACAGTATGATGTTATAATGGTGGATATATGTCATTATACATGAGCCCAATGCACAGTGTACAATGCCCAGAGTGAACCCCAATGGGTGGAAATGAGGTGTCATGGCAGGGTTTATCAATTGCACTAACTGTACCACTCTGGTAAGCATCATCGACAGTGGAAGGGCTCAGGGGGAAGGCAAGAGCATACAGAGACTCTGTACTTTGTGCTCATTTTTGCTGTGGGCCGAAAGCTGCTGTGAAATATAAAATCTATTTTAAAGGAGGAAAATGAAGTAAGTAGACCAAGAAGAGAAACATTAAAAATAAATAAAAGCATATTGAAAGTGTGCTTCTAAGGATTTCTCTGTGTCAAAGAGTAGTCACATTGAGTCCAAATATAAACATAGGAAGGAAATTGAGTTAACAGTATGTATATGTGGATCTTATATGGTGTCTCTGCCTTGGTGCCCTTCTACACTCAAAATTATTTCTGATGTGAGGCAAGTTTCCTGAGCCCCTTCTGATAGTAGCAGGTGGCATCCTTCTATTATCCGCTGTAAATGATCATAAGACCACAGAGAAAAGGGAAGTGGGGAACTACAGCAGAAAAAGAAAAGAGAATGAGGCTCTCTCATTTCACTGCTTTCAACAGCTTCACAAGAACTCCTGTAATTATAAAGTTTTAAACTTTGAGATCAACTAGTCTAATCTCTTCCTTTCAGAATGAGACACTGAAGATGAGAGAAACTGACCTTCCCAAACACCTGGCCAGAAACAGATTCCAACTCATACCCAAGAAGCTGAGTTCAACATTGTCTCAAGAGAGCCAGACTTCAATTTAAAGAAGAAAAATAACTAATTCAGCAAAATTTTTATTGTTGTTTACTAAAATGTCTTTTAAGTATTGGTATCTGTATCTGTCTCTCCCTCCACTAGATACCCACCCCATACTTCCCTTAACTGACCTCATCCACACTGCCTACATCTAAGATTTCAGGATAACAGTTCTGAACAACAAAGCATCTGTTGCAAAGTGAGTATTTCCATTTGTACATGATTGACAGGTCCAAAAATAGCCTCATTATCTTATCTGGACTCAAAACTATTCCTGATCCCCCTGCTGTATCCCTACTCACTTAGCCACCTTCCAGAAAACCTGTAATATTCAAAGCCCTCCCCTTTCTTTAGTTCCCTTCTTTGCCTTCTTGCCAAGCCTTGTCATCTCTCCACCCAAACTCCTGCTTCATCTAGCCCTTTCTTCCTTCCCATATAGCTGTCCTACTCCAGGATCTCATATTTGTCACTTGCAGGCTGTACTAATTTTCTGACCATTTTTCTCCAGTCTTCCACATTCCTTCCATATCAATCTTCCTAAACACCAAGCACATTTTACCACTTCTTCCTTAAAACCCTTCCAGGTCTCTCTTGTCACTTTCAAAATAAAATCCCACACCTGCACGTACCATGTGAGGTCCTAAATGATCTTGAACCCTTTATTCCCTTCCAGTCTCGTTTTTCATAACTTCTCCTATTTCACTTCTGGGTATGAATTCTGAGTTTTTTGTAACTGATTATAAGATACTCTAATGTGCCCCTGCTCCGTGGTGCTTGCTGAAGTATACGCCTTTCCTGCCATAAGTCAGCCAAGCTGCCTGTCCCCATCCTTCATGACTCATACCACAAATTATCTGTTTATTCTGTTATTCTCTGGGACCCCACAGAACATAAAGTTCGGATGATGGGATGGTCCCAGTATTGGTATTTTATCATCAGCAAGGGCTTCCTTTTTTTTTTTTTACTGCAATGTTGTGATTTATAATAAGATCTCCATATATTTCTCTCCTGCCCTTTTCCTGTTATTCTGCCCAAAGCTCCTAAGATTCTGGAGTCTTCAAAGAGATTGGTGTCTTTCTATGCTAATGACTGGCCCTTAGCTGGGGAGTTTTGGGGAAGTAATCAAGTGATTTTAGGACTGGAACTTTTCCTTTTACTCCTGACCTCCAGCGAGGGGAGGAGGTTGAAAGTAGAGTTGATCACCAATGGTTAATAATGTAATCAATATTGCTTACAGTAATGAATGCTCCATAAAAAGTCAAAAGGTCAAGGAGTAGGGAGAGTTTCTGATGGCTGAACACCTGGAGGTACCTGGAGGGTGGCCAACCAGGACCAGACATGGAAGCTCTGCCCTCTTCCCCATACACCTTTACCTTTGCATCTCTTTCATCTGAGTGTTCATCTGTATCCTTTGTTTTTTTCTCCTTTCATTTTTATCATTTTTAAATTTACTCATATGTGTATTCATTGTTTGTGCCATTTCCCCACACACATACACACACACTTCTGGGTAGAACCTGTTCTGCCCTCCTCTCCAAGTTTGTTGAAGAGAAAACATAAGAGATAATAAGAAAGATATATCATTTTTGCTAGTTTGTGATAAAGATACAGAGAAATTCCCAGAGTTGCTTCCATGTACTTGTGTACTGAAACCCACATTGGTTCATCTCTGCCAGACTTCTTCACTAGTTTCTGGTCCTTTTCCCATAGTGGCCTCTGCCAATTTAAGATTACTTTACTAACTCCTCAACAGGGAGCACGTCAACCACATTCAAGTTTTAGGTTTCCTTCCCTTTCCCTATTCCTCCTGTATGTGTTCTCCCCTTAGCGTATGACCCATGTCCAATATTACTGCATTTGTTTTAGGTTTATAATCGGTACATGAGGGAGAACATGCAATTTTTGGCCTTTTGAGCCTGGCTAACTTCTCTTAAGCTGATGTTCTTTAGTTCCATCCATTTACTTGCGAATGACAAAATTTCATTTGTGGCAGCAAAGGCTTCCTAGTCTTCACCTTCTCTCTGTCTCTGTCTCTGTCTCTGTCACACACACACACACACACACACACATCACAGCCAATCACAGGCTCCTTAGTCTTAGCTAATTTTCATATAGCCAAATTTGTGGAGAAATGAATGCTGTGTCCCAGGAACCACTACTGTAAGGGCTTCTCCATTGTCCTGGATGGGAGCCCTGAGATCCACAAAGGTAGGCATTGATCCATTGCACCTGCACAAGCTGTCTCCTCTCCAGTGCTTAGGAAGGTAGGTGCACTGCAAGTGCTCTGGGACTGGTCCTGAGAGAAATCTCATTCTAAATCTGGTGGCACAGAAAGACAGGCAACAATAAACACAAGGAATCTGGAAAGGCTGAGCTAGTCTGTGAACACTCGTTACTTTGAAGCCAGCCAGGTGAATGCAGCTCTCACCCACTAGCTTTGACAGTTCAAGATGGATGCCCTCCTTTGTTCACCCACTATACCCTTCACCCTGAAGAAATTCACTGTTTCATCCCTCCTTGTACACCTCGTCAAATCTTGTGAGAGCTTCTTAGAACAGGAATTGTTTGATTTAATGCCTAATGAATAGTAACACTTAATAAGTGTGGTGAGGTAAATGAAAATATTTTAAGAAGTACTATTTCTAGATTTGGTGGCTCCTTTCTGTTTTGAAACCAATAGCTAAATATGTTTTTTGTACCCAATATTAAAACTACTATGACAAATGCCAACTAAGTTTGTTATGTTTAAAGTGTCTTCTAATTTTGTTACTAGTATTGTTCTTCCTCTGAGTCATTATTTGCCCCCTATTTTAAAAATACATATATATCTTTCTGGCTCTGCTTCTAAAAGTTGGTTAAAATCTAAAGGCCTATTTTGTGAAATTACTTCACATGAGATAACAAATCATTTCACCATTTTTCATTTCAGATTCTAGCAGCACCACAAAATACGCTCTTCAGATTTTCAATTTTAATTGGACAATTACATTTCAGTTGTTTTATTTCCATCCTGCCAAGCAAAAGCAGAGACCAGTAAGGCACCGTTCAAAATAATCAGGTGTTATATTTCACTATTTTCAATTTGATGTCCATAACACTAATAATAGATGGTAAAATACCTAAATAAATATATGGGTAGCTAGATCTGCCAAATAAATGAACAAAAGCTTAAATAAAACTCCTAGAATGGCAATAGGAGGTCATATTTATGCTGAGTTTTAATTAAAACTAAGACCTGAATAACAAATGTTCCCCTGTGGATTTGGGAGTCTAGCATATATTCACTTATTAATTATAACTGAATATTAAAAGGTTTTGGGGCCTGTTCTTCCCAATACTTCCCCCTTACATCATAATAGTCTAGAACATACTCCATTAGGCTTCACCAATTTAGTAAAACCTCCCCACCACACCCCTTTTTATTACTTTGCAGTAATTATAAATAAAGGAAAGGAACAAAAATTGTTGTTTTTAGAGTAAAATGCTAGGCACATTAAGTTGCAGGTCTTAGCAATGTCTCTTTCAGAAAATCACAAGTAATGTAAATAGCATGGGATATGAACATGATAGGACAAATGGCGTAGCCCTGCTGAGTTATGCCTGCCTCAGTGGGGGATGAGGTTCATAGTATCCTATTTATATGCTAACCACCAAAAATAATATTCTTGAGTGACTTTTATGCAGTGGAAATTCCCAAAACCTCTCATTTTCTCCCAACTTTATTACTCTAGAATAGCTCAATTAGGCCAATTCTTATTTTTCTAGCTGTGTTGACAACTAAAGGAAAATCAGGTATATAGAAAAGACTTAAAGAGAAACAAAATATAATCCAAATGTAAGTATTCACTGAGCCAATGCAAATTTTCACTTATAGTTGGAGTCATCTTTCCCCTTGAAAAACTTTCTTGGAAGCCCAATCTACCTACTTCTATACACATCTCACTGGTCATCCCTATATGAAAAGGAGGCTATAAAATGTGGTTTTTGGGTTTTTTTACCTTAGTACATTCTACCTCCACTTTTAAGAAAAAAAAAGAGATGCCTACATTGTAAAAATAGCAGTCTCTATTAGCCCAATAAACAGAAAGAGAATCACGAGCATAAGTGCCAAGGAAGAAATACATTTATTATTGTAAAGACAAAGTTTCTGACATAGGAAACTCAAGAGAGTCAATAAACTTCTAACTACTTAAAGAAGTCAGTAAAATTAATAGAAAAAACTTTAATACAGAGAAAGGTCAATAGAGTTCAATAAATCAGACGCTTCCATTATATTGAAATGTGGTTTCATGGAAATATTATACACATACACACATGTAATAGGAAAACAGAATACAAAAGATGGATAAAGAATTACAAAAGGTTGGGTGTGGTGGCTCATACCTTAATCCCAGCTACTCATGAGGTGGAGATTAATTAGCATGGTTCAAGACCAGCCAGGCAAAAAGGTAGCAAGACCCCATCTCAACGAAAACTCTGGGAATGATGATACATGCCTATCTTCCCAACTACAATGGAAGGCTCAAGTAGAAGGGTTGTGATCCAGGTCAACCTGGGCCAAAAAAAAAAAGAAAAAAAACCCACAAGCCACTCACTATCTCAAAAATAACTAAAGCAAAAAGGGCTGGCAGTGTGCTTAAGTTGGTCAGAATGCTTGCCTAGGAAGCACAAAGCCCTAAATCCAAAAAGAGGATTACAAAATGCTAAACATGTGTAAGACCTAAGTGATAAACTGTTCTCGGATTAGAAAACTTAATACTGTAAACTTATCAAATCTCCACAAAAATATCTACAATTCCATGAAAAATTCAACGAAAATTAGAAAAACATTATTTATGTGAAAACACATAACAAAGGCAGAAGAAGACATTTTTAAGAAGAAAAAGAAAATAAACAGACCTGCTCTAACAAATACCAGGAGGATATAAGGTTACAGAAATGTGATAGGGTGAAGAAGAACACACCAATAGACAAATTAAAATAAAGTGTCTAGAAAGAACCCTCCCTTCTTATTTGAAAAATTGACGTAAGTTAGAGACAATAGTACAAACCAGTGTGGACGTAATAGAACGTTAAATGAATGGTACCAGGATAATGGTTAAGTACAAAGGAATAAATAAACTTATATTTCTATATCATGACACCCAAAAATAAGTTCTTAAAGAAGGAAATACAGAATATATTTATGGCTGCATTTCAGTGAACCTAAGACATAAAAGGTATAAACTTACAAAGAAAATGTTAGTAAACCTACTTCAATAAAAGTTGAAACTTCTATTCTTTTTTTGGTTTCTTGTACGGCCAGGACAAAAGACAAGTTAGTCACTTATTTGAAAATATCTGACCAAATGAAACAAAAAGCTTGCAAAATCTCATAGGTACAGGAATATCTATTTTATATCATTTTCGGTATGCTTTTGTGCTTTGAGTAACTATTTTGAAAAGAAAACTACTTTCTCATCATAGAATTTCAAGAACTATAAAACAGTCATTACAAAGGATGATCATTCTGGCTGTTTTACTCTATTTCCTTATATGTAATTTCTGTGCATAGTGCAGATAGCGAGGAACATACATCACTATTGCTTTCTCTTCCGCTCTTGTGTACTTAATATGATGTGACATCCATTCCCCCCACACTGTTCTGATGATGACACAGTATCTCACTAAGTGGTCATGCCATAATTTATCCAGTCAGTCTTTATTTTGGAACATTTCTCTTTTTCTAATTTTTCCTGATTATGAAAAGTGATATGAAGAATGTCTTTGCATTGAGCATTTCTGATCTCTGATTATGTTTCCGGAGCTCACTCTAAGTAGTTCAGTGATTACTAACTGATTAAAAATAAATAGCTGGAAAATCTTCTATCTCTGTGGGATAATCTAGGCAATGGTGAGGTCCCCTTAGACACCATGTCCCCGCAGGACAGATTGCACACATCCCAGCAGGGAATCCCAGAGCAACTGAATCCCAGGCAAGAGATGATTCAGTGAGATTTCCTCACTGAAATTCTAGTGTGCTGATATAGGAAATGTAAGAAATAAGATCTTTCAACAGGAAGTATAGCAGCAACAAAAATACCAGCATTGTCATTTAGTATTTCTTATTTTTAATTATCTCTTAAAAAGACTTCCTGGTGTGAAATAATACATATAATAATAAATAATATAAACATGGAAACTCAAATGTCATTCCAAAATAGTGACAGAAAATTTAGTAACTTCACTCCCAAAAAAATTACATAACATTTTTTTAGCTATTTTTCCTTTTAAAATTTATGCATGTTTGTTGTAGAAATGGGTGGAAAACTTTGTTAGGTCACAATTACATTTTTCTTAGCCAACCTTTTAACAAAGATATGTTCTACTTTTCAAAGCATGAAAATAACGAAATTAGAAATGTGCTCTCTTTAAGTTCTTATTGCAGAATAGAAATAAAATAATAAAATATACATCTCTAAATTTTAGGAGCAAAATATTTTTTTGGACTTCCTTATGTATTTCTATTACTATTATTTCTTTTGTCATGGCACATAGTTGCTGTCCAACTGCATAAGAGCAAACCCTATTGACAAATGGGTAAAATATCCTTTAAGAGCCTCCTTTCTAGAGCTTTGCAAGGATGATTTTTATTTTGTCCAAAAAGTGACTTATCAAACTCAGGAGAACCAAATAGAGAAGGCTTTGGAAAGTAGGACCATTGAAATCTTAAGAAACCCCTCACTATCCCGGTGCCCACAGCAAGCCTGTGCAGTCAGCCTTCCAGCAGACACCTTCAGTGAGTGCGATGGCAGCCACCTGCATCCTACAGTACCACAGCCATCAGCTTTCCACTCAAAAACACGTCACAAACATTAGCCAATTAGCAGAAGTGAGCAGATGTAAATATCAGGAAGCAAGTAGAGCAAGAGCAGGATCATATAAAAGCTCTAGAGAAGATGCGTTTACACATGTGGAACTAACAATTTAAGTAGCGCCATAGTTTGGAACAAAATTGATAGGCCATACATACTAATGACGTTAAGCTCCTTTATTATTAAAGAGCAAGTGCATAATAAGTTCTGAGTGGAACCCATGGTAGATTCATTCTCCTCCCCTCCTTCCTCAAAAGAAGAAAGAAAAGAATATTATTTACATAGGCCCCTTTTTAGCCAATAACATGTGCAACATTTCCTATACATAGCATCCTTTTCAAAACCTCAGTCTCCCAACTAAGGACTTAAGGAGGCAATACAACAGGGAATGAAGAAACGGTTCATTCACTTCTATTGTGTATAACTATTGTAAATAATTCGTTTTGTGTTTTTAGGCAAGGTAATTTACACTTACAGGTACTGGATAACAGCTATGACTTTGGGCGGGGGGATGATACTGGTGCTTGAGCTCAGGGCTTTGCACTGGACAGCTATGCCCCCAGCCCTTTCCCTCTGGTTAGTTTAGACATAGAGTCTCTCTTTTTGCACAGGCCAGCCTGGACGATGGTCTCCCTATTTGCTGGGATAACAGTCACATGCCACCACGCTCTTTTTTCTGTTGAGATTTTAAATGTTCTCATGAACATTTTTTACCTGGTCTTTACCTGCAAACTTGATCCTACTGATCTCAGCCTCCTGTGTATCTAGAGATGACAGATGAACTCTACCACACCTATCTATTGGGTGATATGGTCTTGTGAACTTTTTTTTACCAGAGCTGACTCAAACATTTTTATCCTTCAAATTTCAGTCTCCCTGTAACTAAGATTATATGCATAAGCCCCCCCTGCAACCTGGCTACAAGTATGTCTTTTTTATAGTTCAATCCTTTTTATAGTTTCATGGTTTGTCAGGATGAACTAGTGACAATTTCCATTATCCCAGTAACAGACACTCCAGTTATTTGTCAGGTAACAAGTAAATGTATGGGGCAAAAAAGTTGAGGTGATTTACCCAACCCACTCTTACTGCATGACTAAGATGAGCACTCTTCTCAGAGGATGAATTCCTGAAATGGAGCTTTGACTGATTGTAGAGTATACTTTCATCATTACAGTTATCCTAATATACTAATTTTTTTGTTTATGGACAAACAGGTATTGATACTCCAGTCTTACCTATAGCTGATTTTCACAAAATAAGAGAAATGGCATGCATCCGAAATAGCAGTGAAATTTACTTTAGCACCCCCTCAAATTGCACCTTTACTTGCCTAAACTAAACAGACTTTCTTCTTAGTGTATTGCAGTTCTCATAACCAATATTGGGAGAGACAAGGATTAATTTACAAATAATAAGTTGTGATAATTGCAAAAAATGACATGTAGAAATCTTAAAACAGCAATAATCTAGTCTAATAAGTAGGACATCTGGCTCCAAATGGAAAGATCTAGCATATGAGCTCTGTCATCAAGGAAAGGAATAGGTATTTGGAGGTCAGGTAAATTCTGGCTTCAGGTTTATGAAAGCTAAATGATCTTAAATTCAGTTGTTCATCTGTAAAATGAGGACAGTACAACCTTGAATAATTCAGTGATCTTATTACGTGAAAGGGCCAAGTACAGTAGAGTGTGCATAGAAGCCTGGGAATATATAGGAATGGATGAACGGGTACATGGCCAATTAAGAGAGAGGGAATGGGAGGGAGGAAGAAGCAAACACAAAAGGAAGGATGGAGGGAGGGAGAGAGAAAGAAAGATGATAGTCAGACATGCTCTCTCTTCCCTTATTAGCCTTTTCTTTCTTGTCACAACTTTAGCCCATTGGATATTCACAGTTGTTCAACAATGTTGGGGAGCTTATCTGAAAGTAATATCCAACATGACAACCTTAGAGGATTTTCCCCTAGGAAAAGGGGAAACCATAGAACAAAGGTAACCACAGAAAAACAGTGCCCTCCCCATGACAAGTAAAACATTATCCATATCCAGAGGCCCTGACCTAGAAATACTATTCCTATCTTCCTCCCTAGCAGAGAGACATCATGGGAATTCCTCTAACATAAGAAATTTTCTTTTTCCGTTTGTGTGGTACTGGAATTTGAACTCAGGGCCTACACCTTGAGCCACTCCACCAGCCCTTTCTTGTGATTCTTTTTTTTTTTTTGAGATAGGGTCTTACCTGAACCATTTGCCCAGGCTGACTTTGAAACATGATCCTCCTGATCGTTGCCTCTTGAGTAGCTAGGATTACAGGCATGAGCTCCTTGTGCCTGGCAAGAAATTTTTGAAATTATTCTTAAAATATATGATAGATAGACAATAAATAGATGGTAGATAGGTAGATAGGTAGACAGATAGATAGAAAGAAATTCAGTCCCCAAGCCAGGTGTGGTGGTACGCTCCTGTTATTCCAGCTTCCGGAGGCTGAGGAAGGATGATGTCAAGTTTGAGACCAGCCTGGGCTACGTAGCAAGTTCAAGACAAGTCTGGGCTATACAACACCTTATCTGAAAAAGAAAAGACAAGAAAAAATACGAAAGAAATTCAACTCCCTCGTTATTATTGTGTGCCACAGGGTAGTAGTTCAAAGCCTGGGCCCTTTAGCCACACAACCTGTGTGCAAATTCTAGCCCTGTTACCAATAAGCTTACCTAAGGCAAGATGCCACCTACTCCGTAAGTGAATTTTTATACTCCATATAACTCTCTGTTCCTGAATTTCTTCATTTGTATAATAGGGTTTATCAGAGTACTTATTTCTTATAATTGTTATAATGCCTTAAGACCTACTGAGTAAATATGTTTGAAAGCCTTTAAAAAGAACTGGGGATGTTGACAGAGTAACGGCACTGGGTTTGATCTCCAGCTCTGCAAAGCAATAAATAAATGAAATAATTAAAATCCTTAAAAAAGTAAAAGTGTTATCATTTCCTACATGTTTTTACACTCAGTAGAAAGGTATACATTAAGCACTTTTAGACTTCTCCAGGGATGTTACATGAAGACTTTATTGAGCCAGATATAATGGTACATGCCTGTAATCCCAGCAATTGAGAGGCTGGAGGAACATGAGTTCAAGGCCAGCCTGAACAAACAACACAATAAGTTCCACATAGGAAGACCCTGTGTCATATTAATCAAATTATTTTTAAATTTTTAAAAAGATTTTTATTGTATTAAATCTCACTTGTATTAAATTTCAGCAAAGTTAGAAACATCTCACCTCATCTTCAAGACGGGATTGGTCACCAGGCCTCACAAACACTACCCAGCATCAAATACACTTTTAAATTAATGGGCTGTCCATAGTGTTCAGAGGTATTAGGGGAGAAATGCAAAGGAACAAGTTACTAGAAAAATACAACAAGCATGAGGACATCATATTCAAGACTGTACAAGAAGGTGCATCCTAGAAAGATAATAAGGAGGCAGAGAGCCCCAGGGAGCAAACCTGTTCTGCTTGTGGCTTGAGTCTCTTTGGTCCTTAGTCCTCAGAGCCATGCTAGCTCCCCTTTCTCCTCAGTTTCTGTGGGTATCAATTCTCTCAGATCTCTGTCCAACCCCCACTACCCGTGATCTGTTTAAGCTCTCATCCTCCATTGCTACATCTTCATTGCTCTTCCTCCAAGACTCTCTCTCCACTCCTCCCTCTGCAATGCTAAGCAGATAAGACAATGTATCCTTTGAGTAGTAGCCATCAGTCCAACTTCATTGTCTTCATAGACATCTAAATTTGTCAGCAATAAATGCAAATCTTCATCATCTTCCCACCTACTTCTCTGCCTCCTCTCTCTCCCACTCTGTCCTCTCCATTTGAGCTTTCACAGTCATCCTACAAATGACTTCTATCCCACAGAAATACCATACATTTCTCACTCTGGACCATTACTCCAAAATGTCTGAAATTCCTTCCCTCCTGCAAAGTGGTGTGGTGATGGAAGAGGTAAATTTTAATTTTGCTTCTAACATTGAAATTCATTTTCCCTATAGTTTTTTACTTGAGACTATAAAAAAAAACCCATGAGAAAATGTTCATGACAGCAAAATGTTCATAAAGTTATCTGAGGATTGTTTAGATATGTTCTTGTGTATCCCTGGGACTACTTCCTAATCATTCCTGAAGACTATTCCTACACTTGTGACACTCAGTTGGAAATAAATAAAATGTGTACATATGATAACTTATGCAATATACATTTTATGCTCTTGGAATGACAGCAATTGCTGCCTCCACATTGAAACGGAGTTCCACAAAAGTGTGGTACAGGGGAACACATAGAATGAACTTGAGGCTCACCTTGTCTGCTTGTGCTGTTTGTTCTCTAGCACTTATCTACCATTTTAAAAGTTGCATTCCTTTTTGCTATAAGCACTCTGAATATTTTTGCATGGATCTTTTGCTTCTTGTGCTGAATAGTTAACAGAATGTGGATTTCCCTTTGGGCCTAAGAGGAGAATTTTAGTTTATTTTTTAAAACATAGAGGCCTATCAAAAGGACTCCCAAAGCTGGGCATGGTGGCACAATGCCTCTAGTCTCAGCTATTCTGGAGTAGGGATCAGGAGGACTGCAGTTGGAGGACAGCAAGGAAAAATAGTGAGACTCCATCTTAACAAAGATGGGTATGGTGGTAGGCACCTGGAATTCCAACTAGGCAGGAAGCATAAGTAGGAGAAATGCAGTCAGAGGCCACCCCATGCAAAATACATGAGTCTCTATCCAAAAAATAACTAAAGCAAAAAGGGCTGGAGGAGTGGCTCAAGTAGAAGAGCACTTTCCTAGCAATTTGAGGCTCTGAGTTCAACCCCAGTAACACCAAAAAAACTAAATAAATAAAACTTCAGGTGTGGCAGCACTGAGAATTCAAACATACTCACCAAAGGGCCCTTCTTGCTCAGCTTTGCTGTGATCAAGTTCTACACTCATTGTAATTCCATACATCCTTCTGTTCCTTTATTCAAAACTCTGCCTTTCCTTCGAATATCTAATATGAAATTGTTAAAAAAAAAAAAAAGTCCCTTTACATCTTCTTCTTCACCACTGAATCTCTTTTGTCTTAACCAAATCTCAGCTAAGCCCTCAGTACATGGGTTTTCCTAGAGACTCTGAAATCAAGGCTGTCTTTTGTCTTTTTTTTTTAAATTAGGATATATTCGTTGTACAAGGGGATTCATTGTGATAATTCCAAATAAGCTTATATTGTACCTTGGTTAGATTGCCCCCACCATCTCTTTCCCTCAACCCTCTCCCCACCCCACTTAAAGCAATTGCAAGAGGTTTCTTTGTTCTATTTCATATAAATATACGATGTCTATCCACCATATATGGCTTCTGTCTTATAACTCACCATACTCGCCATCAAGAGGAGAGTCAGAGGGTCTCTTTCCCCATGGCTTCTGGGAGACAATCACGTGCTCTCTGCTCCACAGTCCCTTTTCCTCTCCCCACTTGGCAATACCATTTCATCTTCAAAGCAACCCATTGAACTCCTGGCTCTGACTTCTTGTTTAACAAAGACTTTAGTTCTCCCATCATCCTGGGAAACCTCCACTTCACAACTCTTTTCTTTTTTTTTGTACCGTTTCATCTTAGTTTATTAGCTAGAACATTTCCATAAAGAAACACACCTTCATTAATTATTTTGTAACTTTGAGGAACTGTTCATATGGAAAAGATAACTAAATGCTTGACTCTTTCTCATTTCAAAATAATCAATGATATCCTCCAGAGTTGTTTTGATTTGTTTTTTGTTTGTTTTAGTTTTTATCATTTTTACATTTACTCACATGTGTATACATTATTTGGGCCACCTCCACCCCTCTCCCACCTCTGGGCAGAATCTGTTCTGCTTTCTTCTCTGATTTCGTTGAAGAAAAGAGCAGAAAAGATAGTAAGAAAATCATGACATTTTTGCTAGTTTGAGATAAGGATAGCTATACAGGGAGATTCTTTGTGTTGTTTCCATGCACTTGTGTATTTCAACCCACATCGGTTCATCTCTGCCAGATCTCTTCACTACTTTCCTGGTCTCCTTCCCATAGTGGCCTCTGCCAGTTTAAGGTTACTATATTCGCTCCTCTACAGTAAGCACATCAACCACATTCATAACTCTTCTATTCTTTATTTCCAACTATATTTTCTTCTGCTTCATAGTGTTGTGGGAGTTTGCTAGCTGAGATATGGGACTCCTGAGGCAATTAGCAGGAAGTAACGTCTCAGTGGATTCATGTACAAAGGCTGAGCCCCCAAAACAAGGGGGTCTCCCCTTATATAACCTTCCAAGCAGGCTTACAAAAAGCAAGGTCTAATCCACATATGGTTATATTTAATTTTATTGGCTACTTTACCCTAGTGCTATGTGACTTTCCCCTCCCTGGTGCTACGTGACCTTCCTCATCTTCGGATTTCTCAGGACTTATCTGTTTGCTATGCCATCCCTACCTCCCTGCTACTTTCTTAGGATTCAGGTCTAGTCTGTTTTCTTTTGATCCTCCTCCCTGCTACAATAGCAGGAACCCATTCTCAAAATTGCACCATAAGCACACCAAAACCAAACCCCTTTCACAAGGAACAGTCTGACCTGACCTCCTTCCCTCCTTCTGTCTTATTCTGTGCCTCCCCTCCCCTTCACCAGTACTCAGTCACATGGATGTTTGCTTCCTTTTCAACCCCTCCCTTCTTCATTCCTTTCCTTATCCAGCTTAGATGAAATGGATCACTTCATTCTCTTTCACTTCTCACCCTTTTCTCCTTCCACTTGGCAATAGATCACTCCTGCCTTTTTCTAAAGTTGACTTCTTTAGTTTGTATTTTCTTCTCTTTCTGCCACCTCTTCTCAATCTTCCTTGCCATCATTCCATCATCATCATTGCCATCATTGTCTACCCAATCTCTCTTGTGTGCTTCCTCCAGTTCTTTTACCATGTAACAACCAGAGTGACCCTAATATAAATCTACCTACGTGGCTTGAAAGCCTTCAATGTCTTGAGTTTCATTTAGAATAAAATATGAAAACCTTAACGTGGACTTCTACACTCTAAATAACAAGGCCCTTGCCTCTGTCTGAACCCTCACCTCCCCCCAGCCACACTGCCTGCTATGGTTGCACGTGATTTGTCCCCCAAAGGCTCATGTGTTGGAAGCTTGGTCCCCAGTATGGCAGAATTGAGTGGTGGGGGAATCTTTGAGAGCTGGGGAGGTAGCTAGGCCATTGGACACCTGCCTTCAGAAGGGATAAACACAGGTCTCAAAGGATCCCAGTTAGTTTCCATGATAGTGAAGAACAAGCCTGAACCCTGAATCCCTCTTTAGCTTTCTCTCTTGCCAGGGGCTCTTTACTCCTTGCATGTGCTCTCATCATACTGCCATCAACCGCTAGGTCTTCATCAGAAATCAAACTGATGGGGTACCCAATCGTGGGCTTTCAATTTCCAAAACTATAGGTAAAATAAGCCTCTTTTCTTTATATATTACCCAGGTAATGTTATTTTATTGTAGCAATATAAAGTATATTGGCCTTCATGCTGGTCCCGAGTCAAGTCTGGCCTATTCTCTCTTGGGTTTTCTTACCTGTCTTTCCTTTTGCCTGTGGGGGCATAATTTTTTCCATGCTTTGCCTAATTGACCTTTTCCATCCATCAAGTGCTCAATATTGTATTGAAGACTTCCTGTCCATCTAAATCTCATCTCTTATTCTTCCAGACCTCCTCAACAATTTTTAGGACATTATCACTACGTATAATTATCCATTTTATTGATGAATTAATTTGGCTAATAGTTCTAAAATTTATAAGGAAAAGTTATGTATATCTTATTTGTCACAATATCTTCATTTCCTAGAACATTATAGACACTTGATGATGCCAAGAAAGCAATAACAATGGAGTTCATATACATTGCTATTGGTCAGTGGTACCACAAGAAGATAAATGTTCTACAGTTTAGGAGACTTGAGAAATAAGAATTGCTTTACCTTTATATTGCCTTAAACCAATTATTATTTCTTCCCCTATCTGCAATAGGATATAAAGCTCAGAATTATTAATATGCTATGAATAGCAATGTGTTAAATGTGTACTTTGGAGTCAATATATCTACTTGTATTCCAGTTTCCAGAGGTACTAACTGTGTGACCCTGGGCAAAATCCCATAATTTCTCTGAGGCCCAATTTTCTCATTTGAAAAATAGAAGCAATAGTACTAGCTTACAGAGTTAATTATGTAGAAAATGAGATATAATTCAGATTACAGCCCACTGCCTAGCATTTAAGAGGCGCCCTGCAGAGGCTAGTTTCTGCTGTTCCCTACTTCTCCATCATTAGCTTTAATATTACCAGTTTGTATGTGACATGAGATTGTTTTGTTAAGCTAATGAAATAATCTTACATTCACTATTACAAGACTTCTAAATCATTCGAAGTTTCAGGAAGAGTAATAAATCCTCAATTACTTGTGCTCACTCTCCCTCTTGGATTGGACTCCCTATCCTGGAGAGTGATGATCATGTATTCTCTTGCCACAGCCATCCTGCTCGTACTGGTTATGACCAACTGGTACCACAGAAGATGTGCTAAGCTACACTGCATCAAAGTGATTCTCAGATGCCACCCCTGTGTTCTGCCTCAGTGGTACTACTTGAGTCATTCTGAAGATGCTCTAGCTAGAAAGTGACCGAGTGACCAAATCTTTTGTACTCTCTGTTAGCATTTATTGGAGATTTTGTCAGTATAGCTTCTTTACTAGGGTTTCAAAGGGTGTGTGTGGGTAGGTGTGCATAGAGAGAAAGAGAGAGAGAGAGACGGAATTTGATGTCTCTTCCTCGTCTCATAAAGACATTGGTCCTTTTGAATTAGAGACCCACCTTTCTCATCTCACTTAACCATAATTGCTTCCTTAAAGGCCCTGTTTCTAAATTCAGTTCCACTGGCAGTTAGGGATTCAACATATGGGGGGGAGACAAAATTTAGTTTATAATAGGCCTAGACTAGGAAAACCAAATAATGGGTCACTCATGAAATCTCCCACTCCTTCAAATGACCAATAGATTATTCTTAGATTAAACTTACCTTCCCTCTATTATTTTTTTGGTATGACATCCTTTCTCAAGATCTCTTGTTTCTAGTTGAGTAAGTAGACTGTTGATAAGTTAGACATAAGACTCCTGTCAACCTACCCCACCCATCCCCATGTATACCCAGACATATCTGACTCAACTTGATTTCCTGCCCACACACACACTTTCAATTTCAGGATCAAAGAAAAGATAAATACCCAAGGTGAGATAACAACACAGCAACTATTTAGTTCCTGAATATTTTCCCAGATGGTAAAGAAAATGAGAGCCTTACAAAGAATCAATCACTCTTTGAACTATGAGTTATTCATTTTGTGCAACTCTTAGTCACACAGCCTGAAAGGGATAGAAATACACTACCCATGACCTAATTTATCACAGAAGAGCAATTTAGGCCATGGGAAAAAGGAGACATGTTAACTGCCAATCCCTCTGATAATATGAACAGTTGTTCTTTTCAACTGGCTATTGGGCTCTTAAATTAGTAGTGTTCACAGCATCAAAGGAAAGGATGAAGCTTTATGTATGTATGTTTGGGTCTGAGCCCATTAGTTGAGGAAACTAGACTATGATGCTAATGAGGGAATTAAAATGCAGAATTTTAATCCCTAGAGATCACTTGGGGTCTCCTACACAAAGAGCTCTGTTCCCCACCTTACTACACTTTGTTTCTACATAAAACTATGCTACTTGTCAGATAAGGGATGGCCTTAAACTGTCTAGATGACAACCTATTCAGCAACATTCATTGAGCTGCTTCAGTGTCCCAAGCTCTGTGCTCTGCAGTGAGAATGTAAATACCATTGAAACAAAAGTCTTACCCTCAAGAGTCTTGCAGTCAGTGAAATTTATTAGCATTATTGAAATATAAACAATTACCCTAATATAGTGGTTTATCCTGAACACAACATAGTTTTGTTGGTACTTTGTAACTTAGAAAATATTTTTATGTAATTATCTCACTTCCCCCTTACAGTAATCACCATAAGTAATTGTCATTAAAATCCCCATTTTCAGCATTAAAATGTTCAAGTGAGTTATCCAAAGTCACATAGTAAGTATATAACGCTGTGCCATCAAAATAGATAAGCCCTTGCCAAATTTCTGCTCAGAATGGTCTTTAAAGCTTCTATTTTATCATTTTATCTAACCATATTTATTTTCCTAATTTAAAAACTAATTATCTGCCAATTCCAAATATGCATTTTTCAATAACAAAGCTTTTAGCTACTTCAAAGATGACAGAGACAGAACTGTACCACCAATGCTTAAACGAAATCAGGCTATAATCAGTTAGCCCATACTAACTCATTTCTCTGCAAAACAGTCTAAATATTCACAAAGGTTGATTTTTTTGGGTCCTGGATCATATCACAAAGTTTCATAACTCAAAAAAGACATTTTGAAAATAAGAACATTTTTTCACTTTCATTATACCATTATACAAAATTCAGCTCCAATAATTAATGTTTAGGTTGGCACTAGGTGACACATGGAAAAATTTCTACACTTTGTAAAACCTGTATGCATCAAAATGTCTGCTGAAAAGTTTGATGATAAAAGTTCTATATTTGCATAGGGCTTTAATTCTCATTTCACACAGCAACGCTTTGCTTTCAAAGAGTTCATGGAGATGTGGTGGAAATACACCCAAGAATACAATACAGCTTGTGGACAGTATTTCTGTCAAGTGCAGTGGTTCTCAAATTTGTTCACATGCTGGAATCACCAGGGAAGCTTAAAAATTGTAGATGTCAGGTGCACTCTCAAAATTCTCATTTAATTGGTCTGGGATGTAGTCAGTTATTTCTGAGAGTTCTGCAACTAGGTGAAGGTGCAATGAAGCTTGAAAACTACTGCCTTGAGACAGTGAAAGGGGCTTCTGGAACTAGCACAAAATGGGAACTTGCTAGAAATAAAATTTAACCCAATCTAAATATCCCAAATCTTTGAATCAGAACTCAGGGTGGAAATTTGAGAAGATTAAATAGTTTTGGCATATCTGCCATCCTTTTACAATAAGCAACATTCTGAAAAAAGAATCCTCTTGCCTGGCTCCCTTTCCATTTTAACTGCAATAAGAATCCAGAAGTGAGGTCCTGGAGGACAAACTCTGGAAACCATGGGTATCAGACCCAATGTTTACTGAGTGTCCCATAAAGAAGTGTGGTCACTACATATGTCCCATAAATGGAAGATGTCTCTCTTCAGCCATGCTTACAATTTCACCCACCTAACATTTTTTAGCCAAAAATTGGAAGTGGCTTTCTGAAACAGAAATGAAATGGCTATTTCTTAAATATCTATAAATTTTCCTAAGAATTTTTTTTAATTTTTCAAAACAAAGATTAAAAAATATTTTAATTTTTTCCCATATTGGGTGATGCCTTAGTTTTTTCTCTTGAGCCAAGTGAATTGTTTTCCTGAGACTTTGTTTACCAAGAGATTACACCACAATAACTATGAAACTTCCTTATCAACATGGGAGAATTTGCTGATTTTCTCAAGTGAAAGAACTCTGCTCCTTAATGAAAAAAAGCCTTCTGCTCTGAACTTTTTCCCTTTTGTTGAAAGAAAACAAAAAGAGAAAAACCCTATGTGTACATTATGGCAATTGCTGACATGAAAACCTCATCTGTATGTTTTGCTAAGTAGTTATTTCTTTGCCAGATGTGTTGAAGGATTGTAAGACACCTGTCATCACATAGCTTCCTGCTATTGTTTCTGAGCCATTTGCAGAATTTTAGCATTCTGACTTTCTTCAAAAGTCTCTTTGATACCATGCACATGTGTATTACGACCCACATTGGTTCATCTCTACTAGACCTCTTCACTACTTCCTAGTCCTCTTCCCATAGTGGCCCCTGCCAGTTTAAGATTACTGTATTCACTTCTATACAGTGAGCTTATTGACCACATTTAAGTTTTAGGTTTTCTTCCCTTTCCCTGGAATCTCTTTGAATAGCTATCTTTATAAAAAATGCTTTGTTTTTTATATTATCTCTTATGTTTTCTCTTCAACAAAATTAGAGAACAAGAGGGCAGAACAGGTTCTGCCTGGAAGCAGTGGGAGCGGGAGTATATGTAAAAATGATAAAATAAAATTTAAAAAAGAAATAACCTAGAGAATGAGAGAAAATATTTGTCTGCTATTCCTCAGGTAAAGGATTTATATCAAGAATGTATAAAGAGTTCACAAAAATTAAACATCAAAAGATCTAATGATTTGAAAAATGGGCAAATGAATTGAATGGAGTTCTCAAAAAAAATACAGCTTGGCACAGTAGCAAAAAAAGAAAGTCTCTTTGACAAGTCAGTCTTTAACTTGCCAGAACTTCTAAGTATGTATCATGACAAAACCTTTAAAAACATATTTAATCAGAAGATGACGGTTGAAAACTCATTTCATTCTTCTGAAACTTCCAGTTTCAGAATATGCTTAGCTGCAGTACCACAAAGCTGCCCTCCCTCTATGACCACACAGAAATGTGAATTTCAGAAGACACTAAATATGAATATTATATATAAATGGCTGGCTAACAGAAAAAGGAAAAGAAAGGGTTATCTCTAACTCTTCTCTTTTTTTTTGTCACAACCTACAGTGATTCCATCAGAAGAGCATTCTGTCTGTACTTTCCAGCCACTGCTACAGCTACCATACTTGTTAGGTGTCACCATCTTGCTCCAAGATTAGTACCCTCCCAACACATTCCTGTGTCTACCCTCCTTGTATCAACCAATAGCCAAGGCAAACTTTTGAGAATTACTCTCTTCAAAGCACAGACTAAAAGTCATAGCCCTTACCAAAGGTCCCAAGCATTATCTGTCCTCTTCCTTGGCCTCTTTGGTCTCATTTCCTTGGACTCTCTACCTTAACAAATCAGCTCTAGACACCCTGGCCACTCAGTTGTTCCTAAAAAGCATAAAGTGGAGGGTGAGACTTTACTGCCCAGAAACTAATAACTCCAGTTGAAAATAATTCACAATACAAAAATCATAAATTATTTAAGAAAATGACTGTGAGAGTTAACAGGCCCAATAGACAAGAAGATTAGCAAAACCAATACACTAATCTGTAAAACTTTTTAAAATAAGGATATTAAAGATGAAATAAAAAGTAAACTAAAGAAGTATATACTATAAAAACATATGAAACTTTTTTCTAGTTAACTAGCATATAATAATTGTACAGAGGGGTTTCATTCTATATGGAAATTGTCAAAAAAGAAAACTCATCATTAAAACTAAAGCAAAAAATAGTGGAACTTGAAAAAGGATCAAATTGATAAAGTACATCAAGTCATTTGTAGAATAAATTTCATAAATCTACACTTAAAGAAAGACCAACAAGAAATAAAACACATAGTTTTCATGACCTTGGACTTGGTGATAGATTCTCAGATATGACACCAAAAGTACAAGCAACAAAAGAAATATATATTAACTGGACTTCAAAATTAAAAATGTCCCTGCATCAGAAGACATTATCAAGAAAGTAGGGTGGTGATGCGTGCCTGTGGTCCCAACTGCTCAGGAAATCGAGGTAGGGGAATTGTGGTCCAAGGCCAGTCCCGGCAAAGTTAGCATGAGACCCTATCTGAAAAACAAACCAAAACCAAAATACACTGAGTGTGGCTCAAATGGTAGAGCATTTGTCTAGCAAGGATAAGAACATTAGCTCAGTCCCCATCCCCCACCCAAACAAAGACACTATCAACAAAGTGAAAAAGCACCCCACAGAATGGGAGAAAATACTTGCAAGTTGTATATCAGATGCGGCTCTAGTATTCAGAATATATAAAGGTAAGCAACCCAACTGAAAATGGGAAGACTTGGCTAGACATGTTTCAGTGGTGCTCAAATGGTCACGGAGCACAGGAAAAGATGTTCAACAACATTAGTCATTAGGAAAATGCAAATCAAAACCTCAATGAGTATCGCTTTACACCCACTGGGATGGCTATAATCGAAATTCAGAACACAAGGGTTGACAAGGATGTAGAAAAATTAGAACCTTTCCATAGCACTGGTAGGAATGTAAAAGGGTGCAGTCACTGTGGAAAATAGTCTGGTGGTTTCTCAAAAAGTCAATCCTAGAATTGCCATATGTCTCAGCAGTTACCTCCCAGGTATATACCCAAAAGAATTGAAACAGTCTCTTAAACAAATACTTGTATGCAAATGTTCATAGCAGTGTTATTCACAAAAGCCAAAAGGCAGAAAACCAAATGTCCATCAAGGGATCAGCAGATAAACAAAATGTGTGTCCGTGCATGCACGAAAGAATGTTATACAGACATAAGAAAGAAAGCAGTGCTGGGGCACAGTATGGATAAACCTTGAAAATAGTCTAAGTGAAGGAAGTCAGACACAAAACATCACAATAGCATGGTTCAACTTATATGAAATACCAAGAATAGGTATATCCATACAGACTGAAAGCAGATGGGTGGTTTTAGGGCCTAGAGGATGAAGGGATTGAGGAATGAATATTTAATGGGTATGGAGTTTTCTTTTGGGGTAAATACTTCACAACTTTGTATAACCTTGTGAATGTACTGAATTGTACTTAATTGTGCACTTACAAATAGTAGTTTTATGTCATGTGAATTTAACTTTCATATAAAAAAATCTATATACCAAAATAATAAAATTGTTCCATATCAGAAACTACTGAATATATAATTTTTAAAGATTCCAAGTCACAATACTAATAAATATTGTAAGGCAATTGCAAATAAATATTGCAAAAGATATTCAAGAACTTTGAGTAACAAAAAGAATTTCTGAAACATTATTAAAGAGAAGAAAACTAAATATACAAGTGGATAAATAGACCATGTTCATAGATGTGGAAATTTGATATAACTGCTTTAAGATTAGTTCTTAAATTAGCTTAATTCCTATCCAAACAAGACAGGGTTTGTCACTGATCTTGAGAAGCTAGTCGTGACATATATATTAAAGAATAAGAGGCCAAGAGCTGTCAGAATAATTTTAAAGAAGAGAGGGAAGGTACACCTTACTAGATAACATAACATATTAAAGAGTTAAAATTAGTTAAAAACAGGCTTTACATAGGGCAAGGATATATAATTAAAACAATAGGACTGAATGAAGACCTAAATGCCAGGTAAATCTACATTTATATGGAAACTTAATGAACAATGTGTGGTTTCCAAGTAAATGGAAGGAGAATGGCACTGTGGGAAAAAACCTTTATCAATGTGGAAAATAAAGCTAGTGCTTTACTTCATACCAACCTGAAAAATTAGGTCCAGATTTATTAAAAGCACAAACATGAAAAAAGCAAAATTTAAAAAATTCTGGAGGACAATATAAAGTGGTTTGAAGTTGCATAGCATATCTCAGTCAAAGCACAATAACCTCATAAGATAAAGGAAAAGATAGAAACTTAGCTACATTAAAATCTCTGTCTGACAAAGGTACATTACAGTTAAAACATAATCTACAGACAGGAAATACATTTCCAACTCATGTAACTGATTCAGATCAGAATATACAAATAAATACTTAGAACTCAATAATTAAAGAAAAACAACCCAATAGAAAATGGGCAAATTCACAGAAGAGGAACCATGAATGCACAATAAACAAATGAAAAGATTTTCAGTCTCACTAGTTATCTGTGAAATGTCAACTAAAACAATGATGAGATATTTTACCCATCATAGTAATTTAGTCTGATAACATGTGTCAGTGAAATGGTGTAACAGCAATGGCATTCATTACTGATAATGGTGTAAATTAGTACCATACCAGAGAGCTAAAAATATGGTCAGCCTAAAATCCAGGATATGTTCACATATCCTAGAAGAACTTAGGATATTCAAAGAAATACCAGGGTATTTGTTGCTTCATTATTCATAATTGGGAAAATTTTAAAACAACCTTCATATATCTATTAGTGATGAAAAGGACAGATAAGCCAGGATAGAATCATGTGATAGAATCCATAGTTATCACGAATGAACTAGATCTAATTTATTAATATGGATGAATACTAAAAATAAAATATCAAATTAATAAAGCAAGTTGTAAAAGGATTTACAGAATGTTACACATACAAGATTTGATAACACTTTGAACAACACTATTTTTATGATTAGACACATATGGATAAAGTAGTAATTGTCAGGAGTGGCACGATAAATTCTAAGCTATGTTTACCTCTTGAAAGTGAGTGAGTGTAAGCTGTGGTTTGGATCTGGAATGTCCCCAAAGACTCGAATGTTACAGACTTGGTCCCAGCTGATGGCTCTATTGAGAGGAGATTGGATCATGAGTGCATTAACCTCATCAGTGGATCACCAGGCTGGATGGCCTAGTAGGTCACAGGTGGCATCCCTTCGAAAGGTATATCTTATCCTTGGCCTCTTCTCCTTTCCTCCTTTAAGCTGATTTTATTAGGTATTTTCTCTCAGAGACAAAAAGCTGACTAATGCCAGCAATGAGTTAGAGAGAAGAGCCTTAGGTAAAGTTTTATTTCTCTAAAAATGAAATCTGATGGAAATGTGAAAAATTAACATTTAGTAAATATGTGTGGCAGATATTTGTCATAATTTGGGGGGGGGGTTTCTTTGAAAATTTTCCTACTTAAAAATTGCCAGATAAATGGAGAAAACATAATGTCCATTTCTTCAACACAGACTCTAGAAAAAGCAAAGACAAATAAGGTGCAGTCCATCGCACTGTGGAAGTGAATTGGGACGGACACATAAAATAAGTGCTTTATGTGTGATGGTTGAACATAACAGAGAGACATCAAAGATGGAGTGAACCCACAAAGGAAGGTTAGTCAAACCTAAGGAGTCCTCAGTGTCTACAAAAGTGATTACAAGTGGTTTCCCTTCAGTGGGAACAATTTAACTCAAGACTTTTTCACATTTTAGCATTTCCACAATTACAGTTGTCTTAGCATCTGGAAACTAAGCCATGGTACTTGGTGTCAGGCGCTGTCTCTGTGATTTTAATCTCTGTGCCTTGAAAGAACTTTGGTAAATAAATCCTTGTAAAAGGATTTGACCCTGATCCCTAGATAAAGCAGCAGAACTTAATGTGAAACAAGCCATTGGAGGTATAAGTTTGATGAAAAAAATCATGGAAAGTCAGACTCAAATTGATCCTTAAGCCACATATGGTCCCAGCTGGACAAACCAAGGTCAATTTCTCTGAACTTCATGAGTCCCTACAGGCAGCTATAGGATTGTATCAGTTTGTTACTTCCTCATATGGTATGGGTCATTACTTTTTAAAAGTTCAATATATATGTAAAGCTCTTGAGGGAAGATTTCTTTCTTTCAAAATTATTAATGGAACTTTCCAAGCTATGGGTTCAATTTCTTCCCCATATACTTACATAATCCAGTAGTGCGTAGGATATCGTCTATTTATTGCTTCATAGAGCCACCCTTCTATCCACTAATTGATGACTTAATATCTCATATGTGGCAAGATTTTATCAGTAAGTTGGGAGTCTTAGTTTCTTGGGTTAGTATTCTACACAAGGGACAGCAGACCACTGATTTACCAATGGCTATTGTTAAAATTATTCCACATAGTACATGTGGACTTCTCTTTAGCATTGACTTCAAAATCAGGTAAGAGTAGTGCCACCATTTAATACATCATCCAAACCAGGACACTTTCTTATGTCTATACCAGAAGTTATGCTTTTATTTATGTTTAGAGGAGTAATACACAGTTACAAACTTTCCAATGGAAGTACTTCATTTGATTTAATTCTCTCTTCAGAGAGAATGGACAGTTGCAGGAAACTTTAGAAACAGAAAACAATGGATTTGGGATTTTCTGTTTGCTTCTTTTGTTTTTGAAAGTATTGGGGTTTGAACTCAAGGCTTTGCATTTGTTAGGCCTATCACTCCACTAAGCCAAGTCCTCAGTCCTTTTATGCTTTAGTTATTTTTCAGGTTGGGCCTGGTGGTTGTTTTTGCCCAGGGCTGGTCTCAGACTACAATTCTCCTACCTATCCTCCTGTATAGCCATGCACACGTGGCTTATTGATCAAGTTGGGGTCTCACTAACTTTTGACTTAGACTGGCCTTGACTTCTGATCCTCTTAATCTGCATCTCCCAAGTAGCTGGGATTATTGGCATGAGCCATCATGCCCAACAAGACATCTTTACAACACTGAAATGCCTCTAAATTTTAAAATTATTGAGACAGATATACACATATGCACACACACACATGCATGTACACACACAAATTAAAGGTTTTCAACTCCAGGTTAAAATTTAAATTGGGGTCTTTTTAAGACTTTTTTCATATTCATTCTTGTTTCACCAAAAATATGGAAGTTGGAACCAATAAATATGACAGTAAAATTTCTGGAAAAGCACTTCACATTAGCATTTTTAGTATACTTCTTCTATAATTACAAATATTGACAAAAGGCATTAGAAGAACAAGAACACTTATGATAATAAAGAAAGTAATACTAACAATCTCTCCAAAGCTGTCCAGGAAACTAGAGTGTATAGTCAGCAGTAGTATATCCACTGTGGATTTATATGTGTTGTATATGCCATTCAGGCATTGGTGGTATATTTCACAATCATTTTATCTTGGAGCACTTTATAGAAAATCACTGCATTCAAAGTATAGATGTTCTATGGCTTTCTTCCTGTGGTTTCTTTTTATGGCCATAGTGGAAATTTATTCACACCCACGTTGAAACATCTCCAAACTAAAACTCTTGTGGCCACGCTTTGGGGGGGGGGTGCTCAATCGTCCATCTGTTCATGTGCTGGAATAAACTCAAAATTATTTTTAGGGAAAATCTTGGCTTACTCCTCAGTACTTGCTCAGCCCATCACTCTTTGAAGTTGGAATGGCCTCCTGCTTTAACATATGTAAATTCATAATTTTAAGTGAAAAATACATTATCGAAAAGACCAAATATAACTATTAGAATGGAGAAGTGTGTATGAAAACCACAGGAACTCCTGCAAATAACATGGCAAACCTCACTCTAGTTCAGAATTATTAACAGTCAAGGGCAAATGGATGTGCATTTAACAGGAAACACAGACTGTTCATTCTCTCAGACTCGCTGGGAGGAATAATGACACGCTCACTGCTACTTAATACTAATTCAAACCCTGATTGAGAGAGAAATGTACTTTATAAAATTACCTGAATTGTATGTTATCTATTCACGTCTCTAAAATTTGTAAACCATCCTTATGTTAATAGAACCATGAAATATGTTTGCATGTGGACAAGGCTCCTATATTTCTCTTGTTAAACAATGCTGACTTATTCTGCCAACACCTACATGGAGTAAAGGTAAAGAAACAGTTCTGTGAATCTCACAGCATTTATTTGTTGAGAATATAGCTCATTTTATTGACCTGCCCTCTCCATGAGATTCTGAGAATAAAATTTCCCAGGGCCTCTGAACCAGAGGTAATTCTCCATATTCTGAAAATATGGGCTACTTTATCCCATACACAATGTGGCTCCTGTTTGTTTCTTAGTGTTAGCTGACAGAAATCTTAGAACTGAGTTTATAGTTTCCCTCACAGAGTTTGGTAACTCATTATGTGTACTTTGTGTTCTAACTTTAGCTGTAATGAGCTTATCATTTTGACCTTTACTGTCTCTTCACCATAATTGCCTGACTTACAAGTCTTTCTGTACTGTCTGTGTTTTGTGGGTTTTATAAAAGAAAGTAAGGTATATATACATGCACACAAAAGAAAGTAACCTATAAAACCATTGAGCTTCATTTTCTCATCTGTAAAAATGAGATTAACAAGCACTAAAATCTACTCTTTCCGCTGCTAGTTTTCTGTAAGTCTGAAACTTTGTTTCTTAATCTGGCTTAGCCTCTAACTTTTCTTATGCCCTTAAAAACAATTCTGTTCCTTGATTTCCCCATCTGTGAATTCACAGTAATGTTTTATTTTATCCATTTTACTTACAGCTTCATAAAACAACCTGGACTTCAGGTGCTTGCCTACCAATTTTCTTTCCATAGCACTCATTATAGGTAGCAGGGGTACATATATGAACTCCACTTTGACACTCTAAAATATCACTTTGAATCACTTCCTTTAAGACATGCTGCTATGGTTAAACTATCTTCCCTCACCCTCCTGTACTCTACTGCCCAGCTTGACTTCATATTCACCCAAAAAAATCCATTTCTTCCAAATTACCTTCCAAAACAGCCATAAAATTTAAATTCTAGTCTTTACCAAAAGCCTCACAGAGGGGAAAAATGTCTTTACCTTTTAGTAGTAGATGAATGGTTACTATTTCAACACTGGTATATTAATTCCTTTGAAAGAATTAGGAGGCAAAATGCAAAATGACGACATGCCACACCATGTTTGAGAAGCAAGATAGCTGCTGGTTATAAGCACAGATGAAGTGAGAATGCCTGCATGCACAACCTAGCTCTGCCACTTACTACCTCTTGACATCAATCAAGTTAATTAACATCTCTGAGCCTCTTTTTTCTCATCTGTGAAATGGGGGTAAGGTGATTTAAGGATCAAATGAGTTAATTCAAGTAAAGCAGCCTAGTACCTAGAACCTTGGTCAATGTTAACTACTATTATCATTATTCAGAATTTTGAACAATGCTGGTACTGTTAAGATTACGGAAACTCTTGGAGATGTACTGAATACATTTTGCATTATGAAATGGACATGTGTCTTTTGGGGAGGGGGGTTGGAGTGTTATGGTTTTAAGGATATGTGTTTGGGTGTCAACAAGAGATAGACTGGTAATAGCGAATCTTGTCAACTTAATTAGAGTAAAAAGTGCCCAGGAGATTAATAAATCTAACCTATGGATGTGTGTGAGACGTTTCCCGAGATTAACTAAGTGGAGAAGATCCACTCTGAATGTGGGTAGCTCCATCCTGTCGGCTGGGGGCCTATATGCAATAAAAGGGGAAAAATAAAAAAAAATCTTGCCAGTACAGGCATATTCCCTCTCTCTCTCTCTCTCTCTCTCTCTCTCTCTCTCTCTCTCGCTCTCTCTCTCTCCTTCTCTTCTTGTCCCCAATGATGTGACCTTCTCTGCTCTGTCACATGCTTGACCTCACCATAGCCCAGAAACAACAAAGCTAGCTGACATGGCACTGAGCCTCACCTTAGGCTCACCATGGGTCTAAGCAATGGAACTAGCCAACTGTGGACTGAAACCTCTGGAATCATCAGCCAAATATACCTTTCCTTCCTTAAGTGGTTTTGCTCAGGTATTTTGTCACAACAGTGAAAATCCTGACACAGTCAGCCACAAAAGCTATAAATTAATGGATTAAAAAGTAATATCAGCAGTGAATTGAACTGTAATTGTCATACTAGAAATGCAAACATAGCAAATTTCTTTTCAAATAGGCTTTTTGGTTTTTTTTTGGACAGTAACAACTAAGAATCAGCAAAGAATATGAAATATAAGATGAAAAAAATCACATTGATTATATGCCAATTTGCTCCATGTAAAATAGAAAGTGCCACAAGTCACCAATACCTTAAAAGATTCATGAAAATATATGCATATCAATTATGTTAGGATTTCACTATCTTCATTTATAAATATTTGCATTGACCTTTGTCTTTTGGAAGTTAAACACAACAAATGAAATAAATGGAGGAGAGCTTATCAAGGTTGTTAATATATTCTAATGGCAGTAAATAAACAAATATGGCTAAAGTGGCCCATCTGGTAAAACAGGTCCCAATTCTTTGACTAATTGAATGATATTGTGTTTTACCAAAATTTATCCAGGCAAGCCACAGAATGAGACCCATGGCATTCCTTATGAGCCAGGCTTCATGATTGACATTACATGTAATTAGAAGATGTTAACAATTCATTCAGTAAAAACAACCATAACCCTTTGACTTTCACTTCTCCAAATGAAAAGTGTTCAACATTTTTTTCTCAGAAATGTTCAACTGGCTATTTGTGTTTAGTGAAAGTAATTCTTTCCTCTACTTTAGACAAAAGCTACAGCTTTTGTTTCATATGCCAATTTTTGAAACAATTCTAAAATTCACATCATGAAACATGAGTTACATACATACACAGAGAATTGCTTAAATTCTCTGAGGGAGCTTAATACCCACCCATGCCATATGGAGAATGGTTTTCCTGTTCTGACTGTAGCACACCTACCAGAATATATTTAGTTTTGGTCTAACTTCAGCCTCCTCAATTGATTTAGAAGCTGATAATTTCTCAATGACATCATCTTTTATTCTTTTTATCCTTCGTTAAAGAATTTAAATCCATTATACCATCTTGGCTTAGCTCTTTCTTTTGAAAACCAGGTAAACTAATAATACATGAAGCAAACAATGAACACATAACTAACCAAGGCTATATTTAGAGACATTTCCTGACTTGCCACCATATTCCTACTGAACAGTTCATTTCCTTTAAGTCAGCTTTAAAATCTCTTTGGGTGGTATGATATAACCTTATTTTATGTGCCACTTTCAACTTACTCACTACATACTCAACTATCTTGTAGATTTATTTCCTTAATACCTCACCAGAATCCAGAAAGAGGTCAGTCTTTGCTCTAGGGTTCCTAGAAAGGTCTAGTTACCTTATTTTTCATCTATAATCAACAATATAATTTTTCCTTCTTGATTTATTTTGGCCTATTTAATTATTTCAGCCACTGTAATTCTCAAAGGCCATGCGGTCATTAGTCAAATCCTTCCAAGTGGTATTGAGCCACATTTGAGCCATCTCCCCAGGGAATAGTTCACTTCTGTGGGATCATGTTTCTTGGTACATCCTTGTTGAAGATTTCACAAATTTGCAGTCAGAAAAAAATATTGTCTTCAATAACACACAGCACTTCACAGTTCTGTCTTTTCCTAGCCTGGGTTCAATTCAGGGAATTGTTTTATGAGGTTAATATATCATGCACATTATTCATAATACCCTCTCTCTGATCTTTCTTTTTCTCCTCCTTGAAACATAAGCCAGCATAGCTACACAGAATGTCTCAAGTGACTGAAGCCAAAGGCATTTTCCACTTTACGCACCTTAAAATAAAACATTTCCATCATCTATTTACTCACTCAAAAAGTGTCTCCTTCACACCAGACTCTATTCCAGATGCCAGGTGTGTGGCAGTGACTAGCTCAAGTAAATTTCTACCTTTGTATAGCATCCATTCCATTGAGAGGATGGGAGATGAGTGAACACGAGTGGGCACCATGCTCAGCATGCTAGGTAGCAGGAAGGTATTTGGATGAAAACCAAGTCAGCTTAGCGAACAGGTCTTGTGGAGTGTGCTGCAGAGGCAAGAGCACTGCTCTTTGCATTAAGACAGCACTGAATTCATACAAGGTGCTGGTAAACATGTGCACCCTGTAGCCTAAATACTTAGGTCAAATCCTTCATATTCCTTTTTTTAAATTTTTTTACAATGTTTGAGTCATTTCTCCCCCCTTCCCCCCACCCCCTACTTTTACCCCTGCCCCCTCCGTCTCCCTCCCCCCATTCCCTCACTTCCAGGCAGAAACTGTTTTGCCCTTATCTCTAATTTTGTTGAAGAGAAAGTATAAACAATAATAAAAAGGACCAAGGGTTTTTGCTAGTTGAGATAAGGATAGCTATACAGGGAGATTCCTCACATTGCTTTCAAGTACATATGTGTTACCTTCTAAGTTAATTCTTCTTGAACTAACCTTTTCTCTAGTTCCTGGTCCCCTTCTCCTACTGGCTTTTGTCGCTTAAAAATTTCTGCATTCGTTCCTTTGCACTGAGGACATTAAATGCTATCATGTGTTTTTTTGGGTGTCTTACCTATCCTCATACCTCCCTTGTGTGCTCTTGCCTTATCATGTGACCAAAGTCCAATCCCCTTGCTGTATTTGCCCTAGATCTAAAGTCTGCATATGAGGGAGAACATACGATTTTTGGTCTTCTTAGCCTGGCTAATCTAGCTCAAAATGATGTTCTCCAGTTCCACCCATTTACTTGCAAATGATAAGATTTCATTGTTCTTTACTTCCTATTCCTTAATAGCTGTGTGACTATTCTGCTTGTCTACTCCTGCATAACAAATGACTCCAGCACTCTGTAGCTTAACACAGTGCAGATTCATTCTACTCAGGAATCTGAGAGTCAGGAGTTCTGACGTGGTAGAGCAGAAAATACTCATCAGGCACCATGATGTCTAAGGATTCAGCAGGGTGATGGGAAGAGTCGGAAGCTTCAGTTATGACAGCCAGGGTTCACTGGGTATCAATCTTTCTACACATGTGTTTATCCCCCTAGTTGACTGCCTTGGGCCTCCTCCCAACATGACAACCTAAAGAGTATCAGACTTTTACTAAGTGTCTCTGGGCTCCAAAAGCAAGTTTTCCAAGAGGTAGAATGTAAAAGTTGTCAAACTAACAACATCTGGACACCAAAACTGACCAAGTTTCACTTCTATCATAGTCTATTAGTCCAAACAGACAGAAAGTGTACCAGGTTTGAGAGAAAGTGCCATTTCTCAACAGGAGAGTATCAATGAATTTTTGAACATCTTTAATCTTTCATGGTGTTCCAGACAAGCTCCATAATTTTCTCACAACTGCATTGTCTTGGCTACTAATATGTGTCATAACAAGATATACCCTAAAGGTTTGTTAAAAATATAAATTAATAAAAGCATCAGGAAGGCAGTAAGCATTCAACATATCTTAGCTATTAGTTCTGTAAAGTCATTTAAAAGATTCCTTTAGTATATCCTCTCATCAAATACTGCATTTAAAATACAATATTTCCCCCTCAGACATAGATCAACAGGAGTTTAATAATATGTGACAGCAAAAACAGAGACTTCACATATTTCTTTAGAGAGTATACAAATTTTGACCAGTTTTATAATGAATGACAATGGCTCCTTCCTCCTCAAATCCCCCACATACACTAATAACAAAGCCTCCAAAATTTGCATTCCATACCTAAGGAATGGGCTGGCACACAAGATGAAGTTCTTGATCAGGTAGAAAGGAATTAGAGGAAATAAAATGAAGATCATGGCACTTTGTTATTGGTGATAGGCTTCTTATTTTGGTTGCAAGAGGTGAGGTTATAAAAGAACAGAAGCACTATAGAAAATGTAGTTTTTGCATCTCTAAATGACTCTAACAACATCCAGACAAAGCCAAGGCTGCTGCAAAATGGAGTGTAAGCACCAGGAAGCATGGCAAGTTGGCACTGGAACCCTGTCTATACAGTGAACTAGGGCCTAAACCAAGGCCACTTTCCTTCCCACCTGCTCCTATGTTGGATCAGATCTGAATGTCTGCAGCTGCTTGCCCTCCAGGGGACAACCCTCTCCTGACCCTTAATAATCCTTCAGAGTCTCTTGATGTCAATACTGGCTACAGGAAACAGCGTCGCCCCATCCCCGACTGGCATGTGAGGAAAGGAGCCAGCTTCTTCTTATCATTTCACACTTGCTTCATGAGATGTGCTGTAATGTACTTTTTCAGTTCATTTGATGAAGTGCCCTTCAAATTTGAAACAGGGCCTCCATTTCAAGCTATTTTTCCAGAAAAAGTAATTACTTTGCTATAAGATAGACTTGGTCCCTAATTTCATTTCCTTTGAGATGACAGAGGCTCTACCTGTGAGGTGATAATAAGAGATATAGGTCCAACTGAGAGGCAACAGCAGACAATGCTTCATTCATGGGGCTGAACTCAGGATCAGCAATTAATTGAACATAGACATTACCTATGTCACTGCTTTTAATGCTAGTTTATAGCAAAACTTTTATGGAACCCTAAAACATGGACTGATTGCAGTAGGGAACATATTAATCACTCAACCTTAAGCGAAAAACTAACATTAAAGTAAATATTTATTCTCACAGTCCAAAAAATAAATGAAGGTAAATCCTATAAGGAAACTATAGAGTGTTGATTCTATCCTTTATCATGATCTTATATGCTAGCATCATAAAAAAATTCCTAAAACCTAAGCTGAAATCAACCTGGTGCTTTATCTATGAATTTCCCAGCATTCAAAATAGATCAAACACATCAAGGAAGATCTGTGCTTTCCCCTTATATTGCTGATTTGAAACTCCAGGGGAAAGGACAAAAACTAGACGTATTAACAAGAGTTTATTAGCAAGGAAACAAACAATAGCTATTTTTTAAATTGTCAGGCAAATACAGAATCTGTCCAAATTTATTTTTAAATGTACACATTGTTTTATATATTTACATTTTCCTTTCCATTAGCTACTTATAGAAATCTCATTATTTAGATAAGTAAAGACAATATTGAATTAATGTTGTTCAAATGCCATTTAACATCTGCTGAGTATCCAGAAGTGTGAAAATGTAGAGGAGATTTCATTCTCATCTCAGCTTGAAACCAGGATGTCATCCCTATATCCACACAAGGACTATTAGTCAGCAAGGGAACATGACGAGGTATTCCTTTTCTGGGAGATATTTATGTACTTGCTGGATGGTCACTAAGTACAGAAAGCCTAGGTATGCATTTCATTAAAGCAAAGGAATGAACCATAGCTTCTCAGAGGGCAGCTTGTAACCATTTGCCTTTTCATCTATTCAAATTCTCTTCCCTTTTATTTACAATTAGCTGGAGAGCAAAAGATTTGGGGAGAATCCCAGGGATGATATAATTCAGCATTGTCATTGTGTCTCTCGCTGCCATCATTAAACTGTCCCAGGAACTGGAGGTGTGATTCAAGTGGTAGAGCACTTGCTTTATAAGCATGAAGCCCTGAGTTCAAACCCAATTCCCAACAAATAAATAAATAAAACACCTCAAAACTTAATAGCTTACAGCAATGTCTTATCATTTTTCATGATTCTGAGCTTAAGTGGGCAGTTTCTATTCTCTGTGGTATAGCTGAAATCACTCATGTGGGAGCTTAGCCTCCTTCCTGGAGCATCTCATCAGTAAAGAGCCTACTCTAAGCTTCTTTATGGCATAGCTCTAAGAGGGAGCATTCATAGATGTCAATTAGCCTGAACTATGCTAATGTCCCACAGGGCAGGACAAGTCACATAGCTAAACTCAGTATCAACAAAGAAGAGGATTGTATAAGGCACAAATACCAGGAGGTATGGTCATCGAGGAGCACCAACATAGCAGCGTACCCCATCCACTTCTGGTTTTTTTTGTTGTTGTTCTGTTTTTTGCAATATTGAGGTGTGAACTCAGGGCCTACACCTTGAGCCCCATGCACCAGCCCCTTTTTGTGATCAGTTTTTTCAAGATAGGGTCTCTCAAACTATTTTCCTGGGATGTCTTCCAGCCACAATCCTCCTGATCTCTGCCTCCTGAGTATCTAGGATTATAGTAGGTGTGCACCACCGGTGCCCAGTTCCCTATCCACTTCTTTATTGAAGGCAAAATATCTCACATAAAATTATCTTTGAATATATTGTCCATTACCTACCAAAAATAATTCAAGACATATGTTAGAAAATATTTCTACTGCCTCCTTCTACCTACTACTTCTTAATCTGATTCCTGCTCTTTTGAGAAATATAGAAAGACTAATTTCCTTTCTCTTTCCAAATACAATACCTACAACAATATAAACAGGGTATCACGTTCTTCTGTGCTCTTCCAAGAACCCCTGTCTCCTGTTTTCTGCACTTAACATTCCCAGTTCTTTCTCCCTCTCAATGGCAATTGGTATCTCAGGCCTTTCAGGAAAAACTTGGCTATTCTCTTCAGTTTCTCCCAACAGAAATGCTGGTCCATTCAGGATAGTTAGGGTAATTTTTAAAACAGACTAATAAGAGTCTTCCAAGACAGTTGTAAAAGACTCAAATTAAAACACAGAAAAAAATAATAAAATGAGAGGGAGCTCAAGATGGGAGCGCTTTCATACAGTGCTCTTTAACACAGAATGGTAGCACCGAGAACAACACAAGTCTAGCACTACTTTCTATTTGTCATATGAAGTCATTCAAACGCACAGGACATAGACCATCCAATGGTCTATCCAGTTTTACACTTTCTCGAAGCAAATCACAAACCAAAGGGAAGCTTTTTAAGCCCGGAGAATTGAATCTGTCTGAGGGACCCAGAAAACTCAGCCTCTATAAAATGGCCAGAGAAAGACTCTGGTCTTATTCATACACTTGCCCAAGAACACTGTGGAATGACTCTGGGATTTCAAATCTTTTGCAATAAATTCCAAAGGTCAGAGAACTACCACTGGAGCCCAGCTCAGAATATGTTCAGGATACCCTCAAGGTCAAATATGTAGATTATTTATGGAAAAGTTTCTTGATCTGGGAAGTCACTCAACTGAACTGATTTCCTAGAGCAATTAGAGATCAGATAAATAGATGACCTCACACTGGAACTTACTAAACAGGAAGACGGTGAACAGATACAATCTCTAATCTACTCTGTAGTCAAAACAAGAAGGCCCTGTGAATTCGGGTCCCTGCAATGGTATTGGGCAATGATAGGCACCTGACAGCAGTGTCTGGATCTCTTCACCAATAGTTTGGAAGGTCTTGGTGATTTGCAAATTTTCTTCAGCTTCAAGTCTTGACCAAGTATCTATCAACTCAAGATATCTCTCATTTCTCCTGGTAATGTTATACATTGGACTCCACAAAAACACACTGAGGCAGAATTGATCCTGTGAGAACTTTATTCTAGAGACTCTCAGGGTCAATACTTGTGTAAGGAAAGGGAGGAGATCAGAGCAGATGCAAACATGATTTCAGCAAAGTCCTCTGCTGACCCCAGAGAAACTGAAGCTGGATGGTTCTCCCATGGCCTGCCATGTACTGCAGGTCTTTCACATCCTGCACTAACATTCATAGCATACGGGTTTCTCAAGAATGGGAATGATCTGGAGCAAGGCAGATCTTCTCAGCCAGGGACTGTGCAGAGAGGTTATAAACTGAGGGATCTCTGCTCAGACCTCTTCAATAGTTGGGAAATAATTCCTTCATTCCTGAAGGAAAATCTGGCAGTATATCCCAGAGCTCACTCTCTATTTTAAAACAATATTCTTTCTATGGCCTCGTGGAGCAATGTACAGCTGCCCTGAGACAAAGTATGAACTTTATCCTACAAAATACTCTGCTAGCCATAGTTTGAGAGCAATGTATAAACTGAGAATTCAGAGTTCTTGAGTTTCAAACTTAGATATGATAGTTTGGCATTCAAAATTCATGTCAGATACATCAAATCTGGGAAGCTCTCTTTCTATCTGAATCACTAGTGCAATTGTGTTGAGGATAGATGTGAAACAAAAATACCATTGGCATAATCCAGTTGCATCTGCTGAATAGTACATAGAAAAATTAACAAATTCCAAGAATGGTTTAGTTATGTTTTTGAACATGATTTCACTAAATCTTAATATAAAAATATAACAGAATGTGAAGATATCATTATATCTTTATCCCACAAAACAAACAAATGAAAAATATTATCCATTGTCAGTTTGCCAAATCACAATTGTGTTGGCACCAAAGAAGCTTTGGCTTACTTATCATTTATTAAAGAAATTACCCAAAATTGGATTAAAAAAACAAAACAGAAACACTATATACCCACTTAGACACACGCATGCGCGAGTGAACACTGTTTATAGATAATACAATAGCTTCCTTGCCTATAACTATCATAACTAAACACTGAAATTTGATTACTGCAAATTCCTTAGACACTGTCTACTTGAATTAACATATCAAAGCACCGGGATGAAGTTTCTCAATTTCTCTGAAATTCACAACCTCCTGTTCAATTGAATTGGAAGGCATACACAATGTGTGAGTTATTTGGGAAACATAGTTGATTTATATGATTCTATTTCCACATTATGCCTTCTATTTTTATTTCATTCTGTTCAATTCAATAAACCATCACTGAAGGACTAGTATGCCCAAGAGGCTGTAGGAGATTCAGAAGTTAACTAGACACAGATTTAACCTCATAGATGTATATGAATGTGTGTATATTCAGAATTTTACAAGGCAATTTTAGTAGCTTGAAGCATATGAAAGTAAACATTTTCATCTACAAGGGAAAAAAAGCCAGCTTTTGCACTTGGTTCATTGTCATAGAAGACAATGTAATGGTTTTTCATAATAGGATTGCATACAGACTGTTATGGGAACCCAGAAAAAGGGAAAATTGATTCTAATTGGGGGAATTAAAGAGAGTTTCATGAAAGACCACAGACCTGCACTGGTGGATCAGTTTCAACAGAATAGAGATGGTAGAAGTTCCAAATACTCTCTTTCTGGAAGTTTTTTCTACAAAAGTATTTAGAGTTTTGTTTGTTTGATGTTTTTCTTTTTATAGTAAGAAAGTCTTGAACCTCCTAGAGTCAAATATGCAGTATATATGTTCACCACTCATACAAAAAAAAGACCTTCAAACCTTTGAGCCATCACAGAAATAATATTCTGCAGTAGCTGTCTAGGGAGTGGCAGGTTTTTACTTTTAGCTACCTGGAAAAATGTAGAGTTGCTATTTCAGGAAAGCAGAAGATGTATCTCATGAAGGCATATCTTTCATTTAGTCAATAAAAATGTCCACCCACCTGTTCCGCCCATGCTAAACGATCAATAGGAATGAAATTTTGACCTACACAGACTAAAAACAGTAGGGCTAAAGCAATGAAAGTTACTAGAAGAGGGTTATATGGAGAATCTTAATTTCATTTACAATGTTTTCTGTACACAAAAACATTTAAATAAACATTTCACACTGAACAGATTATTGTATATGCTCCTTCATTCTTAAGATAGAAAGCTAGAATTTGAAGACTTGTTAATAAAACAGAACATGTCTCAATGATCTTTCAATTGGTTTCAAGCAAAAAATATAACATTTTGACATATTTGGTTAAGTAACATTATTAAAGTTAATTTCACCCATTTTTATACTTTTTTAATGTGACACCTAGAAAATTTTAAATTGCATATATACTTCACATTATGCTTCTGTTGAGCAGCACTGATCTAAGAGATGTAACTTAGCTTCTCTCAGCTTCCATTATGATAAAAATGGAGAAAATAACTATTGCCCTGCCTTACTAATTTGTTCTCAAGATAAATGGCCTAATGTACAGATATTTTACAAATTTTATAAGCATGTTAATATACACATTCTAATATTCTGTAAACTATTACACACTATATAAACACAAATGATTATCAAAAAGAATCATCCCCTACCAAAAAAAAAAGAGCCTGTGTAATGAATCAAGGTAGAAAACATAGCTTTTACCTACTCTGGCATAGAATTTTAACATGCCAAACAAAACTAAGAAATGTGGACATGTTCTCCAAGTCCTTCAATGCATTCAGTTTATATAAATTTGAAATGCTAAGCATGTCAAGCCATCTGACTGGCTCCTTGATGGATGAAGCCCTCCAAGAGCAGGCTGCTATTCTGTGAGCATGCTCAAGGGATAAGTAAGCTGCCAGTGTGTTCTCACAGGTCAGCCTGGCTTGAAATCTGAAAGGTTGTGATTTTAGCACCCACCTAACTGGTGAACTTATGAATGTGACATCTTCAGAAAACAGGCAGCCTTCTCATCTGGACCCAGGGCTTGTGATCACTGCTACCTATCAAGACAACAACAATTTTCTAACTACCATATAAACATAAAAATTAAACCTAAATTAGAAAAGGTCAATGGTATGACAAAAAACTAGATTTTGGTTCCCATTTTCAATCTGTTCTAGAATGGCATTTGACTTTCCTAGAAGTACAAGATGGGGTGGAGGTGTTTACGAAATCTCAAATACTGTGGGGCTGAGGTGAATGAAGAAAGAGCATAAATTCAGCCCACACATAAAACAAAGCTCTCCTAAGAATACCTCTACCAGCTAGTACACATTATCCCAATGGACAGAGCTTAATGAGAGAAAAATTTGAAATATGTTTTTACATTTTTCATTGACCCAAAGAATTATGGGGCACAGTATGTACCATGTATAATGAGCATATCAGGGTAATTGGTATATTTATCACTTTATACATTTATCATTTCTTTGTATTTAGAATATTTAAGTCTTCTATAGTTACATTGACATATACAACTAATTGTTGTCAACCATGATTATTCTAGTGACTATAGAATATTAGAACTTATTTTCTCCTATTTAATTTACTATTCTATTTCCTCCTAGTATCTAATAATCATCCTCTCGGGAGCAATTTTAAAGTCTCTCAATACAGCCACCATCTAAAGCAGGGGACAGCGAGTCAAAAGCAGAACTGTGTCTGCTATTCAGCCTCAGACCTGGCATTTTCCATCACCTTTGACAGTTCACATTCTAATAACATCAAAACAGTTGTGGTTCTCCAAACTTGTACATGCATGATTTCTCTGCCAGAACAAGCTAACACAGCTCTCATTCTAGCTAGCAAATTCCTACTCCTCCAGGAATGAGCAAATGTCACCTCCAATGTGACACAGTCTATGACAGGCTCAAACCCGCATTATAAAAATAAGCTCCCTGAATTGAAACTGTCTAGGTAACTTTCCACTTGACTAATATCCTCTAACCACATGTTTTAATCCAGTTTAGCATATTAGAGGGAACCTTTGTTCCTTGCTCTTCATGTGTCCATGTAGGGGGACCTAGTCTGAGTGACATGCTTGGTCTCTCTAACCCTTCTCCCTTCACTTCTCCAGATGGACATGAGTTAGAATAAACTAAACATACTCATCTCTTCTCATTTTCTTTTCTTCAAGATCTGCACATGAGATCAGAAAATGTATGGTCTTCTCTCTACTGGACAGTAGCAAGCCCTTGGCTCCATGGTCTGCAGTTTCCTAGGTCTGTGTTACCATCTCCAAATAACTTTATAGCTATTACAAAACATTATTTTATCTCTAGCTATCAGACTTCTGTGTTCATATCAGTTGGTTCCAAACAGAAATGGGGAAAAAGCAGACCCTGACTGAGGCTTGACAATAGTGGTGAGAGCAGGGTTTTTATACTTTTAAAACCTTAAATATAAATGGATCATTACAATTACAGACAGTGTAGAACAGCAGATAAGATGTGGGTCATGTGTTTGAACTGCCTGGTTTACATCCTTCTAAGCCTCAACCCTCATTTATGAAAGGTGGTCAATGAAACTGCTAACTTCATAGGATTTTTGTGAGAATCAAAGAATTTAATTCATGTGAAGACAGCAGTTCACACTTGTCTCATAAGAAGTGTGAGACACCATGCTAAAGCAGCAATAGTGGGAGTAGCAACAGAGTCATTTAATTTGAACTGTCACAGGAGAATAAAAATGTAGCGTGATTTTTTTTTAAATGCAAGTAAAGGATTCGGCACAGATAATTTAATACAATAGAGGCAAATATCTCCATGAACTAGAGAGAAAAATTTTGTATCCTACTAAATGAATAGATTGAGCTGCAACTTATTTCACACAATTTAAACAGATTGTTTGGTATATTTTCAACATTTTTATCATATTTCTAGCTATTTCAATTTCTCCTCATTAGTAGTACTTGAACATTAAATTAGGAAGGTCACATAGCCTCCATCTTCCCTAATGTACCCTTCCTTTCTTCCCAATGCTAACTTTGGGACAGTAATATGCAATTCTGTTAAGCTAGATTGGAGTTGAGACCAACTACAAATATTAAATGTCAGTTTTCACTCATTCCTATTATCTATTTATTTCCTATTTTCACCTGAAAGAATGTGAGTCAGGCTACAACAAAGGCACCTGCGTACCCCTGCTTATTGTAGTACTATTCATAATAGCTATGGAAACAGCCAAGATGCCCCACTATGGACAAATGGATTAAGAAAATGTCGTATTTATACACAATGGAATTTTACTCAGCCATAAAGAAGAATGAAACTTTGTCATCATCAGGAAAATGGAGAGAATGGGAGAACATCATCATAAGTTAAGTTAGCCACATTCAGAAGGCCAGAAACCACGTTTGCTCTCATAGGTGGAATATAGACCTAATACAAATGTAGCAATATTATGAAAAACAGGACATGCCAAGGGGAGGTCACTCATGAGAGGGGGGAGGCTAAAAGAAGGAAGTTAAGGTGAATATGGTTGATTGTACTTTCTATGTAAGAATAAGCATAGAATTTTTAAACTGATTGAAACAGCCATAAGAAAGGGACTAAAGTAGAAAAAAGAAAAATAGAAGAAATGAACCAAATTGGGCTATAATACATATATACATGGAAGAGTTACAAGGAAGTTCCCTGTGTAGCCATCTTAAACAAGCAAAAATGTCATTGCTTTTTCCTTTCTTTTGCAAAATTGGAGAACAGGAGGGAGTAACAAGTCCTGCCTTGGGGGATTGATATCAGTTGGAGGGGGGTGGAGGTGGAAAAAGGGTGTAAGAGGGTGAATATGGTACACATACTGTGTACACATGAATGTAAATGGAAAAAGAATACCTGTTGAAACTATTTCTAGAATGGGGAGAATGGTGGGGGGTGGACTTCAAGTATGATATATTTGATATATTGTAAGAATCTTCATAAATACTACAATGTACCCAGCAAAACAACAATTAAAAAAAACTAACAGATTGCTATCTTTTCTGTGTCCTACCCTTCATGTTTCACAATAATTACTTAAGAGACTCAGGTTCTCCACTGAACAAATTTCACGTGCAGAGTTCTATTATTCTTGAACTCAAAATGAACACTGTGCATAGTTTTAAAAATCTTTCCCATATTAAACGTATCCATATAGTTTTAGATTTTCTGGAAAGAAAAAAGTCACAATTTCTTTTCCCAAAGCCAATATTTGAGTTTGCAGCCTGTAGCTTGCAAAGCAACTACCCACACTTAAAAATTTTCTGCAAGCTGCCATCTATAATCTGTTTCCTGAAGTCATAAATACCTGTTTTTCTATCTACCCTCCTGTCCCCTAGGCAACCTGTAAAGAAAAAAAGTTTAATGGATTTAGTAAAAATAAAAACTTGCTTCCAAATTTACATTATATCTTCCCACATATCTAAAAGAAAAAAGTAATAAAGACTTCATATTGGATGAGCTGAAGCTGATTTCTTAGCCAAATATTTCCCCATCCACATTCTAAAAAGGAGAAATATGCATATATTCAATATTTGAAACTCTTGAAAGATCAGCCAAACTGTGCAGTAACTCTTCTATATTAACACAAGTTTATCAAAATTCCTTTAAAAAAGATAGTAAGAACTAGCTCTCATGAAGACTTCTCCCCACCCATTTGCCAGGTTGGGAAGTACTTCCTCTGTCCTAATCAATTTCCTCATGCTACTTGCCAATAAGCACTTACAACTACAAATCTTAAAAACACTTCTCACAAACAGGCCATCATACCTGTGCTTATTGTAGCAATTTTTATGGTGATTTCAGCTGTGAAATACCTTATTACATGTCTATATAGTATGCTTTGAAGACTGCAGCCTTGCTAGTGATTGAAATGTCATAGCACACACTGACAATATAAAGTGAAAACCAACTTTACTAATAATTCCCTTACAAACCTAAAAACTTAAAGGTCAGGTATATCTTATTTTCTCTTACCTGGTCTACTAAAAATAAATCATAGATATATTTCAGACCTGCAATTTAATTATCCTTTGGAGACAAGCCGGTTATAGTTAGAAGGTGTCATTTAGCAGCCTTTGGGGAATTGAAACCTCTTTCTATTTGCATTGTTTCTTTCTAACAAGAATTCAGACAGACGCAGCTTCCTCCTCACTCCCCCAGAAAAAGGTCACAGTCTGTCATTAAAAGCTTAAATGAGAAATGACACCATGAACATTTTTAATGATAAAAGTTAGAGGAATTGGAAACAAATAATGTATTGACATTTAAAATATGCAGTTTTAAAATACAGGGCACTATGGTGTGCCATTAGCATGTTCCTCATTATTGGGTTTTCATCCACTTAAAGAATCTTTGGGTTAGAAGAGACAATAAAGGTCATCCTGTTCAAATACCACCTGATTCCTTGAAAATTTCCTTCCTACATGGTACAATTGAGTCTCTATTCTAATCAATTATTTTGCAGACAATGAAAAAGCAAGTCTTTATAATTATATTTGATTTTCAATTCTTCATTGGCTACTATCACCTTTATTTCTTATAAACCCTAGAATACCTTTTTTTGTTTTTGTTTTTGGACTCTCACTATGCAGCCCAGTCTAGTCTCAAATTTGCAACCCCCCACCTCAGTCTCCTGAGTGCTGGGATTGTGGGTGTATACAACCACGGCCAGCTTAAAAAAAAACTATTTTTAAGATGTTATAATTCCTACTTTAAGTTCCTCCAACTCTTTCATCCATTAGGCATTAGTTTACAGACTTTTAAAATTTTCTTTAGCAGGATATCAGTCAAATAAGAATGTGTCCTATTTTCCTGCTTATTAACAAATTGATTTCAAAATGTACTATTTCTATCTTTCACTAATATCTTTTCAAGAATAGATATGTTTTCAATCTTCCCATAAATATATTTCAATAGCAATTATAAGAACTAGAAGTGGCATTCTTATGGCAAATAATTATCATAAAATTCATTACAATAATGATTATAGATTTAGTTCACATAATCATTACATTGGGTTCACCCTCTTTATCTACAATTTTGTAAACCAATATTTGAGTTTGTAACCTATAGCATACAAAGCCACCACTCACACTTAACAATTCTTCAAGCTGTTGTTTATGAGATGTTTTCTTAAGTTATAAACATTTGTTTTCTAAACCCCCTTCCTTATGACCCCTAGGCAACCTATAAGTTTTCCTCCACTCTTTCTATCAGAGATAGATTCTCACTATGTATCTTTGTCCTTGAAGTGCTGGGAGTATAGATATGTACCACGACCCTGGCTCTATCCCCTTTTTCATGGTTTTCCATTTATCTCCAGATAAGAACAGTTGATTAATATGGTGCATGATTTTATATACAATCATTTTTACCAGAGCATGAAATGATGATAATTCTAAGATTATAGAGGTTGTCCTACATCTAAACTTTACTTTAATAATCTACGACTTCATACTCTGACCACTTATATCTAAATGATAACCATCATCACCAGCATCCTTAAGAAACTGAATCTTTGGGGAGGAGATTGATTTTATAAATATTTGTTTTGATCCTTTTCTATTCGAGATGCTACGTTAGGTATCAGTGTTACAAGGAAAAATTAAGCATAATATTCAATATCAAATAACTCATTCACAAATATCATTCAAATACAAGACTGACATTCATAGTGAGGAAAATACAAAAGTATATACAGTAATTGGGAATGTCCAGAGCACCCCAATCTGGAGTGATAAAGGGAAACCAGCTGTATTGTGCTAAGTTTGAACAGATGGATTCAGGTCAGCAAAGAAAAGTGAAGGGAAAAAGGTGCTCTTGTCCTGTGCAGTATTTATGTGTCGCTTCTAAGAGCTGGAAATTATGTCAGATATCATCTTATTTGACCAACCTCTTAATTTTAAAGATAAGGAATTCAGTAGTTGTTGGAAGCATTTCCTCAAAAATCTTTATAATGCTTTTTTAGAGACTATCAAAGACAGATATTATGTTGATTTTTATAGACAAGGGCATTGAGGTATGTGAATAGAGAGTAACTTGCCAAAAAGGTCCCACAAAATCTTTGATGAATGTTAGTAGATGTCTGAGCCAAATAAATCTCATTCAACTGTTTGTATTAAAGCAAATAATATTTTTGAATGCCAAAGAAAGAAGCACTGGACTGAGAATTTGGATCCCTGACACTACGTTCTGTGACTTTGACAAGGCTATTATGTTTCCCAATTTATAAAAAGAGGCAGTAACACCAGAAGCCCTGAAATTCAGGTCCATGTTTTCTAATTATGCCAGTGTATGACAGTAAATATTAAAGTATCACTTGAATACAGTAAAGATTCTAAAACCTGTGTAAAATCATCTGAAAATAAAAGTCCAGTTCCATCAAGTTTCTGCTACCTAAAAAATGTAACTCTATGCTTCTTCTTAATCTAGACTTATCTGTATTCCTTTTTCTGTCCCCCCACAAAAAATCCAAACTAAATTGCCAGAGTTATGATTAAGCAGTTAGAAGCTTCCCAGCAAACTTATCTCATGATGGAAAAACACTATGAACACTTGTAGCAAGAGAACCAAAAAGCACTAAAACCACAATATTTACAATATTTCACATTTGAAGTCGTAAGAGAACATACTTCAGAGGGAAGTAAAAGCAGTCCAAATGTGAAGGAAAGTGATTAAATATTAATGTGGTAAGGTTTTAAATTCTAGATCTGAGAAATCACCAAAGTTTTCTTCTCACATTATAGAAAAGTCCTATTTAAGATATGTTCTGAGAGATTATCTCCCCAGTCTGTAATTCCACGCATTATTTTTTCACTAAGTACATTTAGTTATATCCTTTTCACACTTATTCACTAAAATCCTTTAAATTTCCATGTTCAAAACCCAATGGGGAAAGCAATGTACAACATGTTCCCTGTGTTTCAAGAATACACAAAGTACCTAAGAAGCAGGTCAGACCTTAATGAGATAGCTGTTTAATTAAAAGTTGTAATTATACCATAAGCTCCTTGTTTTCAGGCTCTCAGATTCAGATGAATTATACCGCTGGCTTTCTTGAGCCTTCAACTTGCAGACAGCAGATTGTAGGGCTTTTCAGCCTCCATAATTGCATGAGCCAATTCATCATCATAAATCTCCATTAAAAATTCAAGTAAACATAAATATCTCCCACTGGTTCTGTTTCTCTGGAGACCCCTATGTACTTTAAGCGCTGAAGACAAAACTCCAGGTAAGGTCTCATTAGCATATGTAAGACCTTTACTCTTATTTTTATATTGCTATGGCCCAAGACTGTATATAACATCAGGACAACCAATTCATACTCTTACACCATCTGACCAAACCTCTTCCTTCCCTTCTTCTAAATATATCATTAGATCACTAAATCCTTTGTATTTACTGATATATTGGAAAAAATTCTTGGCTAAGCAATTTGTCACCTCCAAGCCTTAATGAACTATCACAAAACAGTACTATCCCTTCTTCCCCTCACACCAATTCAGAATACTGTGTAGACTCCTTGCTTTCTATTGCTATTTCTAGACCTTGTTCCTCTACTGTCACTTAATTTTTCTTGCTTTGGGATCCTAGGTTAATGTCAGTGTTATAGAAGACTTTACTGAAATCCCAGGTCTGAATTACATGCATTGCCTTGGACTCTTGAAGGACTCCATGTTCACCATAATCTTTGTACTTAAAAGGCACCTTAATAATTATCTACTCCCTGATCTGACTCTCCCACACTATTTAGTGGTTTGACTTCTTTCCCTTTGTATTCGTAACATAGGGCACAGCTCCTGATTTGAAACATTGAAGATACTCATAAATAGTTGCTAAGTGAATGAATCACTGAATACTGAGTCCTGCACCACTCTCTTCCCATTCTCTAACTTCCCTATTTCCTCAGGAACTTTAGTACTTGCCTATCAGTCCTCTTCACTTCATTCATTCTTTCATCACTTCCCCTTTACAAAACATAATGTATTCCCTCACCCTTGGTTTATTTAATGCTCTCTTAACTTCCCCCACTACTTCCCTCATTCTCCCAAGCACCTAGACCAGTGCCATGAATTTCAGAGTCAATTGAGAAAAACTTAATGCTAACGAGAAAAGGAGCATCGAGCTCTAGGACAGTCCCCAGATTTCTGGGGATGACCTGGTTTTGCAGCTCACCTTGATAAAGCCCCTTGCTGGCATGAATGATCTAAGTCTCTCTACCAGTGATATTTTCTCATTGAATTCCTCCTTTCCTTCTTCTCCCTCCATATTCCCACTTTCCTTGGGATTGTCAGAGAACTAAGTAAACAGCCAAAAATTCCAGTATGACTAGAAATAGCACTGTTATAAGTACAGCTCAGAGCACAGTTATAAACTTTATGGATTCACTTTCTTTGTGTCTTTAGTAACTTCAACACTTAGTCATTATCTGTGATAGATTATGTTATTTGCACAGATTTTCCTCCCTCCATCTTTGTCAGAGTTCACTGTGGGGTGAATCATAGGAAATACTTCAGTGCCCCAATCATCTTGGACTTGGTATTTAGTTTACTTTCACTGATAGAATGTAGGAGAACTAAAAGTGTGTCGATTTTTAAGTATAATTATTGTACATTTTCATTACCTCTTTAAACTTATGCCATCTTTATAGGAAGAATAGACCATAGGTAGCCACTGATTTCAGAACAAAAGACCTTTAGAGCAAAGGTCTCAACAACTCAACCCATAGACTGAGACCAACCACACTTGCGACACCTGCAGAGCACTGAGCAAAAAATAAATAACTGTTGTTTTATGCCAGTAATTTTTGTGGGGAAGTGTTGTTTATTATGCTGCATTACTACAATGGGAACCTAATTGATACTCTATGCTCCCTGAATGTCCTCTAAATCTCTAATTTATAAACCAGTGTGCTTTGCCTGATAACATGCGGTGTGAGGAAAGGCAGACTTCTGTTTGGAAAACACATGTGTAATATGCTCAGTATTTTAGATATATTCCAAAAAGGAGTAGTCCATATTTTAAGAATCATCAGGAACTTATGATACTTCTGATTGTTATTGTTACTGCTGTTTACCAGGGTTGGCATTGGTTATTGTCATTTATTTGACATGGAAAAGGTCCCAGCTGCCATCTTTCTCTTCCTAAGTACATTTAATCATAATCCTGATTATAGTCTTTTTATATAAATGCTGCTTTCTAATGACACTCATAAGCTGTAGCTACATTATACCTTCACTGTACAAGCCAGGCTTTTGAAGATTTGTGAAGAGCTATAACAAATACATGTTGTATAGTGATGTATTCAACACTGAAAAAAATTCATGTTTAGGCAAAGAGGCTATCAAGTTGGCAAAAAGCATTTTGGAGTTTAAAAAAAAATACTCTAAGGTCCTAATCCTTGACATCATTGAAACTGTTCCTTTTTTTTTTCTTTGTTGTTTTTATTCCAAGACCAAATATAGGCTCAGATCCCAAATAAGCATAGGACTCAGGTAGCTTGGGGATTAAGGAGCAGATGGGAAACTCAAGAGTCCAAAATTGTATCCTTATTCAGCTTCTGATTTACTGTCTTATACTTAAAATATTGCTCTTCATCTCTTAAAACGAGTTGCTTTGACAAAATGTTCCAGTTGGCAATGTCAATGTTATTTAGGAGATGACCTATTCACAATGTCTCCGGATAACTGAGTTGCGAAATACTCACAATGCTTTTTAAAACTATCTTTGGTTCAACTTAATTTAGAATTTAGTAAAAATATAGAAACCTTTTGGAGGGCTCATTTTAAGTGATTTAAAATATGGAAAAATCCATATTTTAGAAATAGTCATAGGTTTCCTCTGACTTTTAGACTGCGTAATATTCAGTGAGCTGCTCTGCCTCTCTAAGCCTTAGTTTCTTCATCAGTAGCTGGGCAAAAGTATGTGGGGGCTTTTGTTTAAGAGCACCAGAACTGGCATAGGGCTCATCAAAAGACTGCTATTTTCTAATATGGAATAAAATCACAGAACTAGCATAAAATATCCAAAACTTGAGGCTTGGATGTTGTGAGAACTGGAGTTATGATAAAAGGTAAATAGAATTTATGTGATTTTTGACACTGATTCTTGAGTTTATCTTTGTGGCAGCGGAGGAACAACAGGGCAGACAGACAGAAGGGCTTTGTTTGAAACACCTTCTTAAGGAATAAAGAACAACAATTTACACAACATACACAGGTTCTCCTATCCCAAATATGCTCTTCACATAATGGCCTCATCACCTACCAAAGTTACTGGGGTCACCACCTAGGGAGGTGACCACATGCCTCAATCTCAGTTCTACCTGATTCTTATTGTCAAACTAAAAGAACAGTCACCTTCCTCAGGAGGCAAATAGTGTTCCAGGGGTGGCTATGAGTGGGAGGGCTCAGAGTGAACGGAGAGGGTGAGGGAGGAGAATGTGACCCATGTACTTAACATCCTTGTGTGAAAATAGAACAATGAAGCCAGTTGATACTGTTTTGAAAAGTATGGAAGGGGAGGATGGAGAGCGAATGTAATCAAGGCACGTTGTCGTCGTAAGCATATGTGGAAGTGTCACAACAAAACACCTCTGTAAACTAATGTATGCTAATAACAATGTTTTAAAAGTAATGATGATTGTTTATAATAATAAAGATGCTCAATACTGAATTCCTACTCTGTACCAGGGCAATACCAGCTCCTGTAATATTCTTTGTAGACCTCCCAACCACTCTGAAGGAATACTAGAATACAGTTCTAAAGATGAGGAAATAGGCCATTAGAAACATGAAGTTTTTCCAGTTTACAAGCATGCGAGGAAGTACACAGGGATTACAGTCCAGATCAGTCTGGTTCACACATTTGTTCTATGAGGTTGTGTCTCTCCACTTTCACAATAAACGCACAGCATTATAGAATTTGAGGCTGAAAGGAAGCCAAGACTTCATCTAATCCAAGCCTGCTTTTGATGGATGATGAAACTGAATTCCAGATCAGAGCACTTAAGTGACTTATTCAAGTTCACAAAATAGAGACAAAGCCAATATCCTTCTATCTTCTGTATCAGTCAGTAAAATTCTACTATAAAAGAACACATTAGCAAGTTCAGTCTGCTGTTTCCAAAACTCCCAGACATAACAGGATCTCTCTTTCCCTCTCTCTCTCTCTCTCTCTCTCTCTCTCTCTCTCTCTCCTTTCAGATTGTACTAGTGAAACCTTATGAATAAAGTCAAAGAAACTTCTCATGCAATACTGTTATGAAGAAGATTGCTTTAAGAATTTCATGTATTTATTCAGTGGACTACAACATAATTTCACAGTGTTTATAAACTCCTGCTTGGAAGACAAGAGGATGAGATTAATGAGGTGCAAAGAGTCTTTCTGTACTTCTCATCTTCAATATTGTAAGGAAGCAGAGATCTGCATGGGTGGCAGACACTTTGCTGAAGGGAAAAGACTTCCACCAATTTTTCTGTATCATGAAAGAAGTCAGCTTGTAGGGGCTGCACCTAATGTAACCATCCTGATGACTGTTCCCATTCATTATCACCTCGTGCACACTGCAGCATGGTTACTGACGTCATTCTGACTGCTTTGATTTCCCAACATAACACTGAGGTTGTGCTTTTAGACAAGAGGCCAGTACAGAGACTTTCTTTTCCTCAGTATTGCTCTGGATGCATCATTTTCCAAACTAACAAGCCAAGGTGAAGAGCATTGCCTCTATGCTGGCCCATACCAAAACACATTTTGAAGGTTATTTGAATCTGACCTCAGAACACTTCAATACTGGTATCCATGAATCATAGTCACAATTTTTCTTCTCTAATTCAACTTTTTTCTGGAACTTTTATTAAAGGTGATATTATTTCACTTCATATTTGCTGGTCAAATTTGCAAAATTTCAGGTCATTACTGAGTATAATTTTTCCAGATTAGGAAGTAACTTCCATGTAGTTCTGCAAAATGCCTTCCCCCCTTTGGGGTATAAACACCACTATCCAGTAATGAAGACAGGTGTGGGATCCTGAGGAGCTCATTGCTTTCTTGACTTGTGGCAACAATAAGATGACACAAGTATTTGGAGAGCAGTAAACAGGTGCAGACACAGTTCTCAGACCACATGACAGAGTTTCATGTTGTCTCAATTAACTAAATTCTTTAAGCTAAGGCTATAAGAAAAGAAGAGGTTTCCTGCATATTTTTGAATGAGGCTTGAAAATATGCTTTTTCCCAAATGGATATGTACACCACTGTGGGTTCTCTAGGGCCCAGACATTGAGTGAACTAAAACAAAGGAAACATGAAAAAATGACTCCTCTAGTAAGAACTTGATGCACCTTCAAAAGAATTTGTTCTGAATAATACATCAAGTATCTAAGAATTCACATCTTAAACTATTTTCTAAAAAAAATACATTGTGAAGTACAAAGCATCAAGAAAAACAGTCATGTTGCCTGACATTCAAGAAGGCAGGCTATTAAAAAAAATTTTGAAATTTTTTTTGGACAAGTACAGAAGAGAATTCCTGAGCTATGGGTTCACATCATAAGAACTTTCTTGCTTTCATATCTTAGAAGTTCAAAGACATAGCCTATATACCAGGAGTACCACAGCTAATAGAGCTGCCACGGAAGTGCCTCTGAAAGAATTAAACAAAAAGTAAATATTTTAAGAAACAAAGGTATAGTCTATTGACGGACTTCACACAGATAGTCACAACAACACCCTCAAAGACCTTTCCTGCATTGTAAATGTGGACACTTAGAAAGAACTACTTGTTGCTTGAAGGAAGGTAGTTGTTCCTCTTAAGGCAACTTTGAAAACGAATTAAAAGTGTTTCTAAATTGAAAACTGGCAGCTCAAGGTACAAAAAGAAGAAGGGAGATCAGCCCATAAATTGACAGTGATTTATTGTCTTATAACATGTTCTTAGTATACAGAAAATTGACATAATTTTTTAAGAACATATGCAATATCAAATGAAATAACTTGTTGACATCATAAGAAGACAGCAGCATTCAGCAAAGGAGTATCCTTGAGAAAGAAATCCTTTCTAAGTTCTCAGCAAATGACACATATCTTACAAAAGCTTTCCTTAACAGGTCCTCTGCTTGTCAGAGTACCCATACTTCACCAAGTGCTCCTTGTATACTCCTGGTCTCTTAATTTTTTATTATAGTTGCCTTAGGTACAACTAGACTGTGAACTCCTTGAGTTAAGAGATTGCATCACTCTCTCCCTAGTACTAAGCAGTGCTCTGGCACATAACATATAGTCAATTAACATCTGCTAAAATTTAAAATGGCTCTCCCTATGAAAAACATCAGTATATCTTTAATTTTAATATCACACTAGCACAGCCAAACACAACTAATGTTTATAGAACTCATGGACTGCACAGTGCTGTGAAAAGGGTGAAAAATCCCTTTAGATGCCTATAATTGCTTCATTAGAATGGGTGAAAGCCCAAAGTTTCTCTGTGTTATTATTGACCTCAAGTGGCTTAGTAGAGCCTGTAGAGTGAGTCCAAGAAATGCAATTTGTATTCATGTTACATCCAGTGGTACAAAGTAGATAGAGGTAGTACAGTCAGTAATGGTTCAGAGATACTATCAAAATTAACCCCTGTGATTATGTAATTTCCCAGGGTCTTTATCACATCACACTACATAGATGCCCAAACTGACCTCCTAGAGCCCCAAGAAAGGGTCACTTCAATTGCTGACATTTAAAATACAGAAGAAGATCAAAGTAATGAAAACATATCCAAAAATTACATTGCAAGTCTGTGAATTAACAAAGCTTTGTCTTATTTCTGCTTATCTTCATGATTGGATATAATGACTTCCTCTAGCACTGGAAATTTAGCAAGTCCTCTAAAATATACCATTTCATTTGACTTTTCCAACAGTACAGGAGGCAAAGAGGACAGCATTATTTCCACTTTTAAATTAGAAAATTGATGCCAGGGAAAGAAGAAGAATTAACCCAGTGTCACACTCCCATTGCAGGGCCAGCGTCCCTTCTACCTCCTACTGTTGTCCCTGCAGGTGGTCTCTGGATACTTCACCTGCTTCTGCCCAGCAGACTATTAAAGCCATTTGCTACTAAAAAGATGACTATTTGTGGTCTCTGGAACAGAAAAATACAAATAATAAGAGATGTTTTAAGGAACTTAGAAAACCATATTTAACACAAACATAAAATAACTCCCAAAATAATTTTCTAAGGAAACAGAAAATTCTTCAATAAAAATAACCAAATCAAGATGGCTAAAAAAGATCCACATAATTCAAATCCTCAGTAATTACCACAATGGGACCAGACAGAAACAAGAATATCTCTTAGCAGCATCCCCTTTCTTTCTCCTTGAACACCATCTTAAGCACCCTCTAGTTTAGCCATTCCCAAGTAATCTGAGATCTTTGTTTCCCTTAGACATGCTCCTTCTTACCATACTACCCATCCTTCAGACTGACAATCCAGTCTGCAATATTTTCCAGTTACATAGCCACATTTGAAAACAAAAGTTGCTATAGAAACTTATCTAAGAGGATGGAGTCCAAGAAATAAAGGTGGCAACCATTCCTCATAATAAATGAAGTGAGTGTTATTTTAACTTTTTAGTGCACTTAATAATGGTTGTTTGACTATAGCCATTATGAAGAACAGTATGGTGGGCTCTCAAAATTTAAAAATAGTAAAAGCCAAGATAATCAGGTTAAAAGTGAACTGCACTTTCTAGTTTCTCTACCAGAGAATCAAAACAGACAGAAAATAGCTTCTCTGTGATGTGAGTGAGTAAAGGAAGACACTGAAGTTTAATACTGGATAGAAAGAGACTTAGACTCAGAGACTCTGGTTATTGGGACAGAGTATGAGAAACAGTGCATCAATACTCTGCTCTCTGCAGCTAGGCAGTGAGGCATAGAGGAGAGAAAAAAGAAAAGGAAAGAAAGAGAGACATAGTTGGCAAAACTGGCATGGAAACAGAAGGAAAGTCTGAACTCAGCTGATCCGGGAGCTGCACGTCCTGTGGGCACTTGAGAAGCGTTTTGCATTTCTCATCATACAAGTATGGTGCTGTAGTGGGGGGCCATCTTGAGAATCAAGCTTGCTGCTTTGGGAAACATAATTCATTCCATATTCCTTTCTCCTGGAATTCACAGCAAATATTTTCATCCCTTCCCAGTCAGCATTCACCGTGTGGCCCAGTGTAGCCCCAGAATGCCACTGAAGCAAGCTCACTGGAAAATACAGACAGTGGGATTTGGGTCAGGACATGGAAGAAAGTGAAGCTCACTTTCCCTTTAAGACTGGCCACTCACACAGACAGCTAAAGAGGACTGGAGGACTGAGCAAGCACATGTCATTTCATGCAGGGACTGGGCCTCAAAAACCATCATCATGGGTGGTGGGAAGCTTGGGACCCGCTGAGCCCCCTCCACCAAATATAGTTTGTTACTCTGCCTTCTATGTTGGTTTTATGCAGGAGATGGGGGTGGGGGAAATATGCCAAGCTACTATGTCCCGAGTGAACTCCAGTTGAGGGACTTTGGTTCCATGCTACCTTGTACTAGCAAGTAGGGAAACAGCTATACTAACCAGATCCAGCCCTAAACCACAAAGAGATTGCATCAAACTAAAAACCTTTTTCACAGAAAAGGAAACAACCAAGAAAAAAAACAACCTACAAGAAAATATCTGTCAGTTATTCTTCTGACAGGATATGTGTGTGTGTGTGTGTGTGTGTCTATCTAGAATATATGAAGAACTCACAAAATTGAACACCAAAGGAACAACTAATTCATTCAATAAATGGGCAAATGAAGTAAGCAGACACTTTTCAAATGAAGTACACATGGTTAATAAGTTCTGTCCATCAGGGTAATGCAAACCAAAACTACACTGAGATTCCATCTCAGCCCAGACACAGAATCGCTATCATCAAGAAAACAAACAAATGCTAGTGAGGAGGATGGTGGGGGGAAGAACCCTATCTACACTGTTAGTGGGAATGTAAATTAGCTCACCACTATGATAATCAGCATATAGTTTCTCCAAAAAACTAAAAATAGAACTACAATATGATCTACCTATACACTCCTGAGTACACACCTGAAAGAAACAACATAAACATACAATAGAGATACCTGCATGCCCACGTTTATTGTGGCACTCATCATAATAACCAAGTTACAGAACCAGGCTAGGTACCCATCAATGTATGAATGGATAAAGAAAATGTGGTACATATACACAGTGGAGTGTCATTCAGCGATAAGTAAGAACAAATCCAGGTTGTTTGCAGGAAAATGGATAAAACTGGAGATATCACATTAAACCAGATAGGCCATACTCAGAAAGACAAGCATCACATGTTTTCTCACATATGTATAATCTAAAATAAATAAATAAATAAATAAGGGGCACTATTAGGAAAAGGAAGGAAACCAGGGAGGGGTAGAAGATGGGGGATGAGATAAAAGATAATAATGGGGGGATGAATGTGATCTTCTGACCTTACATGCTTGTATGAAATTGCCGTAATCAAACTCATTATTTCCTACAATTAACATATGCCAACCAAAAACAAAACAAATAAAAAACAATCAAGAAAACACAAAATTAAATCAACCTAGATATTCATTAATGAATGATCAATAAAGAAAATGTAGTGTGTAAACATTGAAGAATATTATCAGAAATAATGAAAACCCATTAAAAAATATGAAATTCCACCATTTGCAACAAAATGGATGGAACTGGAGTACGTGAAAGTGAAATCTGCCAGATACAGGAAGACCAATATTCCACGTTCTCTCTTATAATTGAAAGTTTAAAAAGTTATTCTCAAAGTATAAGAGAGTAGAATACTAATTATTAGAGACCAGGAAGAATAGCAAAGACAGGGAATAATGGGATGCTGGTTATCACCTACCAGAACACAGTTCCTTAGGATTTCCATGGACTAAAAGATAATATTGACATGAGTAAGTGCACCTATCAAGTCTTTCTCACCAGTTTGTTAATAATCCAAGATTTTGTATCTCTGCTTGCATTGGACTTACACTCAGGACAGCATGAGGTATAACTTTTTCATGTCTTTCAAGTTATATGTGCACAAGAGTTAAAAAGTGAAGTAACAAAGGCTTATAACACAGTCTTTTACCCTACACCCCACTCTGCCCCCAGCCTCTCTTCTCAGACAGCACGTGTTTATCTCTAAACATAGAGACTATTTTGTAAGACATGCCCTCTACCTTTCTCCCAAAGTACTTTTTTCCCATTGAAATTTTTTGACTTTTCATTCTTGTCTTCACTCTGGAGCCAAAGCTCCTTGACACATAAGCTGGTGACTTCCTTTTCTCTCTATTCCATGTGTAGAGAGAAGCTTCTCCCCTCTGTCTCCTCATCTCAGTTGTGACAGATTAGTATTTCCCACTGACTGTTTTCTAAAAATGAAAAGAAACCAAAGGAAAACACAAAAAACATGGAGGAGACAAGTTCATGTAGATGTTAGAACCTAAGAATCTCAGTAACAATAGTACAGAGAGTTACCAAGCCCAGATTCTCCAAGTCACACACACACACACACACACACACACACACACACACACACACACACACCCTCCAGCCAAGGTTGGAACAAAATTTGCAGGCATTTTGGTTACGTTCCTTTTCCATTTCCACTCTGTAGTAATAGAAATCATCTAGATGCAACCTGAGAAAGCATTTCCTTCTTTTTAGTGTGCAACACCAGCATTCTCGATCCCTGACTCAAACACAGTTTGACCAATCTAAGTTGCTTTGACTAAATTCCCTGTTTTAGGAGAAGGGTGCCTGCTCCCCAGACCTTCTCGGAATATTGTTGGCTGAAACTCCCGAATGCAAATAGATGATGAAATCATGTTATAGACCAAAGTTGTTACTTTTCCCACTCCTCAGTTTCTCAGATGCCTCAGCTCTTCACTGAAGAAGCAATTTAGGAAAACAACCAGGGTCATGTTCCAAGCTCAGCAAAAAAGGGCAAATTGACAATAGGACACAGAGAATTCTCTCATATCTCTATAAAAAATAATAATAAGGTGGGAGGGGTATAGTAGCAATGTTGATAGTCAAAATGTATTCACATTATTCCTGTGGTCCTAAAAACAAAAACAAAAGAATGTTGAAATAAAGAAGACAGACCCTAGGAATTCATAATGGTTACAACATTTGTGTTTTTCATAACTCCAACTTCTCTTTAGCAAGGAACTCTATGAGGTTATAGAAAAGAGAGACACAGGTGAGCACTGCACATGTGAGGAGGAAGGAAACATAGCTACTCCCCACTAAGGGACAAATCCCCTCCTCAGCCACCTCGGTTCCCATGCAGCCTTCTTCTTTGATGATGAATTGATGCACTCCACTGGTTTTCCTTGTCTTTGGAGAGATATCACACCAAAACTGATTTTTATGAAAGCACAGTTGCTTCTTCAGCAGCCCTTTGGATCAGGAGAGTTCTTCTCCACTGGGAGGACAGACTTCAAAAATCAAAAAGAAAGAAAACAGCTCCAAGAATTTGTTTCAAGAAACGTAATTCACACAAACTTTACATTTTCTATTTCTTGAAATGTTTTTTACATTTTTATATCCCTTACCATATTTCTTTTCTTTTTTTTTTTCTTTTTTTTGGCAGTACTGGGGATTGAACTCAAGACCTCACATTTGCTAGGTAGGAAAGCATCACCTGAGCCATTCCACCACCCTGTGTGTATGCTGGTTATTTTTGAGACAGGGTCTCACTTAACAATGAGGAGCCTCCTATTTGTACTTCTGTAGCTGGGGTGGCAGATGTGCTCCACTATACCCAGTCATTTGTTTGAGATGGGGGTCTTGCTAACTTTTCACCCGTGTTGGCCTTGAACTGAATACTCACAGTCTTCACATCCTGAGTAGCTAGGATTACAGGCTGGAGCCATCATGCCAGGCCCAAGATATGTATTCATTAACTTATAATAAAGGTTTAAATTTTATACATATTTCACATATGAAAACCTAAAGGAATAGAGAAGTCAAATAACCTTAGAAACTGTTAGTAAAACTGTAGTAATTAAGATAAGAGAGGGAATTTGTTTTAATTATTCTTGCAATAATATATTGCTGTGTATGCTATAAGAGAATAATTTATCAGATATTATTTAAAGAAACAATTTCTGAACATTTCAATGGCTTTAATAATTCTAGAATATGTCATGCTTAAGTCATATATTCTGGAATTAATTTTCCCAAGTAATACTAAAACAGTTTATCTTCCTAAAAGTTTTTATTCATTGTAAAAATGATTTATACAAGTGAAATAGAGAAAATACTTACAGATTAAAATGGCTAAGTATAAATTAGTATACCTACCAAATGTGATTCTTTAAAGATTAGTGAAAAAGTAGAATTCATAATTTTTATGCCATTATTGTAACTTTGTGCAATATATATATACACATATATTTTTGGCATATATATATACATATGAAAAGAATGTGGAATGATTAAGATACTTAATTCCTCATGGTAGTGGAGTTAAAAAGAGATTATTATTCCCATTATTGATATAGTTTTATCTATGCAATTAAAAAATAGTTAAAGGAATACAATTTAATGCAACTTGTGCAAAGAAAAAATAAGACACACGGCATGCCCTAGGAAGCTAAAAATAGAATGTATAAACTTAATTACATAAGATAACTTATCATGAAGAAATAAAAATAGAGTGCTATAGAGGGAAAATAAACATACCTTCCTATCTATTAACAAGTAAGAAGGTATACTTGTGAAGTTATACAATTAGAAAGCATATATTCTAGGAGAGTCATCATTTGCTTCTGCAGCAGTATGAGAAGAACCATTGCCTCACCTTGGTTTTTAGAAGGTTGAATGTCCACTTCAGAAAGTTACATTCTAATAAAGTCATCTTCAGTGGACATCCTCACCCTTATCAACTAGACATGGCACACCAGCTTGTCTATACTTTGGAACAGCATAGGAGAGATTTGTCCTTGCAGGAGGGAGTCTCCAAAATAAATACACCCACCTGCTGCTACTGCTACATTCCAACCCAGTTGGAATGTAGGGGGCAAAGGAGCCTGGTTGATGCCTTCAAGGCACCAAGACAAATGGAGAAGTATGGAAAGTAAATATAGGTAGACAAACAAAAAATATCTTCCTTAAGAATCTGTAAAAATTAAATTCCAGAAGGCATCATTGTTAATAGTGAAAAGTTGAAAATTTTCATTTTGAGATCAAGAACAAAACAAGGATAACTACTAACATGACTTCTATTAAACTGTAGAAGCTTTAACCAGCACCTAACACAATAATGATTAGAAAATAAAAAATAACTCATCAATAGTCACAATAAAATGATTGTGGACCTCAAAACACAGAAGGCTGCAGATAAATTACTATTAGTAAGCATTAGATGGCTGTTGATGCCTGATCACAAACAGAAAATGTTACATTCTATGTACCAGCAACAAACAAATAAGAGCTTATTTTTAAACATATAATGTTTTGTTTTTTTGTGATTTTGAGATGAGATCTAAAGAACCGTTTGCCCAGGCTGGCTTCAAACCATAGTCCTCCTGATAGCTGCCTCCTGAATAGCTAGGATTACAGACATGAGCCACCAGCACCTGGCTTAAACATACAATATTTATAATAACATAAAAGTTTGAAAATTTAGGAATAAATTTTCTAAAAAGTCGTGCAATTGCTGTATACTGAAAATTACAAAATCTTATCAGTGGAAGACCAAAATAAATGGAAAGATATGCCACATACATAGATCAAAAAACCCATTGTTGAAAGGTATCCTTTTGCCAAAATTATAGTATATAGATTAATCCAGACCAAATTAAATCATAATTGATTTTATTTTAGTACTTGACAGTCTGAGTCTAAAACCTATTAAACCTGAAAACCGTAAGAATTATTTATATTTAAAAAGAACAAACTCTATTTCACAGAACAAATCTGTCAGAATATTATAACAACATAATTTATGAACAATTAAGAAGTGTAATATTGGCCAAAGAATAGAAAAATGTATTAATGAAATGGAATTTAGAGCTCATATACAAATATGTCCACTTCATTTTTTTATTATTTTGCAAAATAGTAAAGGAAGAAACAACCTTTTAATGAGTAGTACCAGGACAACTGTATATCCATAGGGAAAAATGGAACAATTCTACTCGATACCTTTCACAAACAACTCAAGATGTGTCCTAAGTCATATTTCTTATGATATGAGAGGTTTGTGCACGAGAGGCTTATTGAGCATGTTTTGAAGATCAGCGCCTAAGACAAGGGTTAGTCTCAGGGAAAACTGAACAGCAATACAGTCATAGCAAAGACCTCTGCCAAGCATGGGATTGCTCTAGAGCTGGACTGCCCGAAATTGCCCAAAATGTAAGGAATGAGACCAAGACTTTACACCACCCAATGAGCAATCATAAAACACAGGCTGCTCCTTAGAAGTGGCTCTCTTGGGAGGGTATCAGAGGACAAAACCCCAAAAGAGGTCTCTGCTGAGAGCTGCCAGTTACCGATACCCCTAACAGCTGGGAGAGAGAGGCCTCAGTCTTAGGTGGGAGAGGGATAAAATTTGAGTGGTTTTGGTCAACTTCCACAGTAAGGTAGAATGTTAATCTAAGATGTAAAATCATCAAGTTCCCAGAAGCTAATGTGAGAAAATATTGTTATGACTCCAATGTAAGAAAAGATTTCTTAAATTTGACTCAAAAGTAGTTAGCCAACCATGCACAAGCTCCAGGGTTCAATACTCAACACCATAAAAGAACAAAAAAACACTACCAAACCACTAAAACTCAAAAACACAAAGGAAAAACCAACACGTTGGACTGTATAAAAAGGCATAGTTAAGAGAAGAAGGGTGGGAGAAAATATGTGCTACAACAAATAACCAGAAAAACTTCTACACACAGCTTTCACAAAATAAGTATCTATAAAATTAAAAGTGAGCAAAAGAATGGGAGAAATATGTATTTTAATTAGGTATGAATTAAGTTATTTACATTAATTATATAATTAAATACACAGTTACATATCTATGTAGGGATGGTCAATCAGCATATAAACAGTACATTAGTCACATGCAAACTAAAACTGTAATGAGGTACCACCCTAACCCTCAAAAATTTGTAAAGCAAAAAGGGTAGACAATTCCAAGCCTTGGGCACTGTGGAGCAAATGAATTTCTCATACTTCTGGTAAAATCACAGTGGAATTTTCCACTACTAAAGAGGAATGTACATGTAATCCATGATGCAACACTTTTTTGTGCTATGTAAGTACTCTCTACATTCCAATTTAAACAGCCTCAAAGTTCATGGTTCAGGTTCAGAAGACCAAAAGCCACATGCTCTCCCTCATATGAGAATTATAGACCTAAAACAAATGCAGCAATATTACAGGACACAGGTCACACTAAGGAGAGAACACAAGGAGAGATGGGGCAAGGGAAGGAAACTAAGAACTTGAATGTGGTTGCTGTGCTCACTGTACAGGAATGAATACAGAAATCTTAAACTGGCCAGGGCCACCATAGGAAGAGGACTAGGGAGGAGTAAGAGGACTAGAAGAGATGAATCAGTTGGGGTTGTAATACATACATGCATGGAAACAACACAAGGAAACTCCCTGTTTAGCTGTCTTTATCGTAAACTAGGAAAAACTCTCATTTCTCTTTTTCTCTTTTATGTTTTTTCTTCTACAAAATTGGAGAACAGGTTCTGGTGGGGGGGTGTTGGGAAAAGTTAGGAGGATGAGTACAGTGCAAATAATGTGTACATATGTATGTAAATGCAAAAATTATACTTGTTGAAACTGTTCCCAGGGAAGGGGAATGGGAAAGAAGTGGAGGGGGGGAATTCAAGTATGATATATTTGATAAATTTTAAGAAACTTTGTAAATGCTACAATGTACCCTTACCCAGCACAACAATAAAAAGAAAGTTCCTGGTTAATTAAAATGATATAAAAAGAGATTTGAATACATCTAATCTATGTATGTAGCTGGGATAAGGAAACCCAATGAAAGCTGTTGAAAAATGGGGGCAGAGGTCAGGGGGACAGGGAAAAGAAAGAGCAATAGAAAGGGTTAATCTGACCAAATAATGCAATACATTTGTATACACAAATGTATTCATAAATATAAACAATATATGCGTGTGTGAAACACCATGGTGAAACTCCTTGCTAAAATTAATACATACTAATAATTTTTTTTCATTTTTCTTTTATTATTCATATGTGCATACAAGGATTGGTTCATTTCTCCCCACTGCCTCCACCCCCTCCCTTATCACCCACTCCGCCCCCTCCCTCTCCCCCCCAATACCCAGCAGAAACTATTTTGCCCTTATTTCTAATTTTGTTGTAGAGAGAGTATAAGCAATAATAGGACGGAACAAGAGTTTTTGCTGGTTGAGATAAGGATAGCTATACAGGGCATTGACTCACATTGATTTCCTGTGCGTGGGTGTTACCTTCTAGGTTAATTCTTTTTCATCTAACCTTTTCTCTAGTACCTGTTCCCCTTTTCCTATTGGCCTCAGTTGCTTTAAGGTATCTGCTTTCGTTTCTCTGCGTTAAGGGCAACAAATGCTAGCTAGTTTTTTAGGTGTCTTACCTATCCTCATCCCTCCCTTGTGTGCTCTCGCTTTTATCATGTGCTCATAGTCCAATCCCCTTGTTGTGTTTGCCCTTGATCTAATGTCCACATATGAGGGAGAACATACGATTTTTGGTTTTTTGAGCCAGGCTAACCTCACTCAGAATGATGTTCTCCAATTCCATCCATTTACCAGTGAATGATAACATTTCATTCTTCTTCATGGCTGCATAGAATTCCATTGTGTATAGATACCACATTTTCTTAATCCATTCGTCAGTGGTGGGACATCTTGGCTGTTTCCATAACTTGGCTATTGTGAATAGTGCCACAATAAACATGGATGTGCAGGTGCCTCTGGAGTGACAGTCTTTTGGGTATATCCCCAAGAGTGGTATTGCTGGATCAAATGGTAGATCGATGTCCAGCTTTTTAAGTAGCCTCCAAATTTTTTTCCAGAGTGGTTGTACTAGTCTACATTCCCACCAACAGTGTAAGAGGGTTCCTTTTTCCCCGCATCCTCGCCAACACCTGTTGGTGGTGGTGTTGCTGATGATGGCTATTCTAACAGGGGTGAGGTGGAATCTTAGCGTGGTTTTAATTTGCATTTCCTTTATTGCTAGAGATGGTGAGCATTTTTTCATGTGTTTTCTGGCCATTTGAATTTCTTCTTTTGAGAAAGTTCTGTTTAGTTCACATGCCCATTTCTTTATTGGTTCATTAGTTTTGGGAGAATTTAGTTTTTTAAGTTCCCTGTATATTCTGGTTATCAGTCCTTTGTCTGATGTATAGTTGGCAAATATTTTCTCCCACTCTGTGGGTGTTCTCTTCAGTTTAGAGACCATTTTTTTTGATGAACAGAAGCTTTTCAGTTTTATGAGGTCCCATTTATCTATGCTATCTCTTAGTTGCTGTGCTGCTGGGGTTTCATTGAGAAAGTTCTTACCTATACCTACTAACTCCAGAGTATTTCCTACTCTTTCTTGTATCAACTTAAGAGTTTGGGGTCTGATATTAAGATCCTTGATCCATTTTGAGTTAATCTTGGTATAGGGTGATATACATGGATCTAGTTTCAGTTTTTTGCAGACTGCTAACCAGTTTTCCCAGCAGTTTTTGTTGAAGAGGCTGCTATTTCTCCATCGTATATTTTTAGCTCCTTTGTCAAAGATAAGTTGCTTATAGTTGTGTGGCTTCATATCTGGATATTCTATTCTGTTCCACTGTTCTTCATGTCTGTTTTTGTGCCAGTACCATGCTGTTTTTATTGTTATTGCTTTGTAATATAGTTTGAAGTCAGGTATTGTGATACCTCCTGCATAGTTCTTTTGACTGAGTATTGCCTTGGCTATTCGTGGCCTCTTGTGTTTCCATATAAATTTAACAGTAGATTTTTCAATCTCTTTAATGAATGTCATTGGAATTTTGATGGGAATTGCATTAAACATGTAGATTACTTTGGGGATTATCGACATTTTTACTATGTTGATTCTACCAATCCATGAGCATGGGAGATCTCGCCACTTTCTATAGTCTTCCTCAATCTCTTTCTTCAGAAGTGTATAGTTTTCCTTGTAGAGGTCTTTCACATCTTTTGTTAGGTTTACACCTAGGTATTTGATTGTTTTGAGGCTATTGTAAATGGAATTGTTTTCATATATTCTTTTTCATTTTGTTCATTACATACTAATAATTTTTTAAAAGAGTTCTTCCAACAGAAAATTGCCATTATTTCATTATTCTCATGTACTAACCATCACATGTCAACAACTGCTGCTAGACTAACTACAATGAACACCATGACCAGGAGTTCCACCAACCCATTCAATCAAACAGCTGAATGATACAGCTTGCTGTGTGCCCACTCACATTAAAAGCTACAAAGTAAATAAATTTCACTAATGAAATTTTAAGCCCCAGCAACTTATGCAGCAGCAACCCTAGAAGACCTAGGGCAGGAGATAAAATATGTCTGGGTACCACTTAAATCATCCCAACACCTATGTTTCACTGAATCTCAGAAGCCAGTCTTTGTAAACCACATCATTATTTTATATAAGGCCAGAAAAAGGGGAAATGCTGCTAATTAAACAATACTAGGCCATCTCTAGTAAAAGCATCCGATTTTGAAATGATAAAATTGACTACAATGCATATGCTAGCAAAAATGAAACATGGTAAGTTTCTTTTAAGTACCAGAGAGGAATCTGTCCCCTACCTTCCCTCTTAAGGGCTGAGAATTCTATATGCCTTTCCAGAAGCTGCATAAAACAATGACCTAGCTACATCTGTTTCTATAAAACTGTTATTGCTTATTTTCATGTGACTTTTTTCCTGAGGAAACTTAGTCTCTTTTATTCCTCATTCCCCAGGTTCCCAGTTATTCTCAACTCCTTCAGAAATATCATGTTGCACTCTTTGAATAAAAATGATGCTTTGTAAAATTAACAAAGTGAATGCACATGTGCCATAAGTATTTTGACTTCTTTAACTATCTTTGAGAAAAGATTTTTAAAAGACTGCCAAAATAGTAAGAGTATAGGTATTATGTGAATCTTGCATGTGAGAAACCAGCTGCATTTTAGAAATATGACTGCTCATTGGAGCTTTCTGTTAGTCCTCAGAAGTATTATACACAGGACTTTCAAAAGTACAAAATACAAATATCCATTCTATTGGGAATGTCCAGAGGATTGATTTCACCCAATTCAGATTTTTATCAATACTGATAAAAGTGTTGTTAAATGCTTTATTAAATCCCTAAAAAGATTATGTATTGCTGAATTTCTTTATGTTGCATCTAAGCTAATGACTTCTTTTACTGTTACTTAGTAAGGAAGAACCTAAGTTCAATGACAGAAAAACAAAGGTAGAAAACAGCAGCAGAGATTCCAAGATGGTGACTAGAGGGAGAGAGCAGAAATCATGCTTTCTAAAGTAAAATCTTGGAGAGATGCTGGAGAAACACTTTGCAGGAAAAACTCCGACTCTTCCACACCACCAGCCTGTGCATAGCATCCCCACTCCACATTAAACGGAGAAACCAGGGGGGCTCCCGCGCTGCCAGATGCCAGCTCCTACTGGCTTGAGAGAAGCAGACCACCAGGTGAGCTAAGCGGCACATAGTACTCCCACAAACAACCCTGGGCCAGATCAACATAGCCCCCTGGACAGACTGACCCCCACCTAGGGTAAAAGGAGAAAAAAAAACTGAATAATAAACAGCAACAACAAAAAAAGACAAATAGCAAAGAGGGTGGGGAGCCCTGAGCACCAAGAGGAGGAGGGGAAATCCCTCATGGAACTGTAAAAAACAAACTGGCTGGAGAAGACAGGAGTGGCGGCCCCCACCCAGCAACCTTGGAATGGGAAAGCTTGTAACAGTGTCCATCCTGAGGAAAGCTCTACTGGAAAGGGGGTAGGGGCACTTCCCACATGAACTGTAAATAAACAAGTGAGAAGGCAGGTGTAGCGCCACCTCCCCCAGTGTGCTTGGAGAGGGGAAAGCTTGTAACAGTGGCTGTCATGCCCAGGAGAACTCTAAATAAACAAAGCCTGCAGGGCCAGGTGAGTGTTAAGCTCACTCCTGAGATCTGCATAAATAAAGCCTCCAGAAACAGCAGGCTGACAGCAGTGGGCAGGTGAGCCGCAGCCTCAGATACCATTCACAGAACTGTCTCCAGACTCTTTTTTTTTTCTCTTCCTTTGATTAGACAACAACTGAACTATAACTGCATGCTAAAGGTCTAACTGAAACTATTGCATTTGAATTTGGGATATTTTGTTTTGTTTTTTTGTTTGTTTTGTTTTTTGGGTTTTTTTCCCCTTTGATGAGACAACAGAACTACTTCTGAGATACCATCTCCAGGATTGGAGGCTGAGGGACTAACACCAAAATTATTAAAACTGAAACTCTACTGCATTTGAAGTTGGGGACTTTTTTAAAATCCTCTCTCTGTCTCTCTAATGCCTGTTTAGCTTACTGTTGATTAGTACACTATCTCTCCCTGTTTATTTCTTTGGCACTGGTTTTTGTGTTCTTGTTCTTTGTTACTTTTGGATTTTTTTAAGCTGTTTGTTTGTTTGTATCTCCCTTTACCTTTACCTTCTTTGCTTTCCCTCTCCTCTCACCCTCCCATTCTAGATATCACCGTTATTATTATTACAAGCTAGAAAATACTTAATTGCACACAGTAAAGGGATAGTAACAATAGCAAGGGCAATGATGGGAAGACAGAAAAAAGACGGAAACTAATTTCCCCCCAGTAACAAATTAGTACAGGAACCAGAAGGAAATGAAGAAAACAGATACTCAGATCCAGACTCCAACAAAATGAGGATAAGCTATGCCAATGAACCCAATGAAGTCCACACGAACACTCTGAAAGAAGAAATCCTGCAAGTAATCAATGAGAATTTTATAGAGATGATACTGGATATGGTCAACCAAACTGTACAGGAGACAATCAAGAAATTTCTAGACAACAAAAACAGAGAATTTGATAAAGCACAAGAACAAATAAAAGAAACTATAGAAACACTGTATAAACACCAAAGTGAAACACAGAACATGATAAATAAAGAGATAAATGAACTCAGGATGAAAATAGACAATATTAAAGAAGCGACTCAGGATATGGAAAAACTCAGAAAAAAGAATGAAACAGAAATGCAAAAAAAAAAAAAAATGGAAGGCCAATCCAGCAATACAACAAGCAGAAGACAGAATCTCAGAACTCGAAGATGAAATGGTAATTAAAGGAAAAGCCAAAGAACTATTAGTTAAACAACTCAACACCTGTGAAAAGAAAATGCAAGAACTCACCAACTCCATCAAAAGACCAAACCTGAGAATCATGGGCA